>NW_006203909.1:48502-48859 GCF_000334495.1 Tupaia belangeri chinensis
AGGACCGTGGGGAAGGCCGCGAGCCAGGCTGCAGCCGCCCGGGCGCGACCGCTGGAGGCGCGTCTCCGCCGAGCCCTGCCTTGCCGAGGCCCCGCCCCCGAAGGCCGGGGCCAATGAGAGCGCGGGATGTTAGCGGGTGGGAGGTGCGGCCGGGTTGCTACAGCCAGAGCTGGGCGGCGGCGGGCGCTGTCTGAGGAGTCTCGCTGATCCCGAGGCGGAGACGCAATGGAGGGTCTGGAAGGGGAGAGGGTGAAGGAATGCGGGCCCGGCGGCTGGAGCGGGCCCGGAGCTTTTGGGTGGGCCTAGACACCATCAGTACCAGGACCGCGAGTGCAGGACTGAAGGGGCGGACCGCGC
>NW_006203909.1:49845-137509 GCF_000334495.1 Tupaia belangeri chinensis
GCCCCCGACGGTGGAGAGAATGAGTCCCCCGCTGCCCCGCCTCAGACGGTCTTCAGCTGGGCTTCCCCGCCCGGAGCCTGAGCCGCCTCTGGCAACGTCCTCTCCTACCATTTTCTAGTCTTGCCGACTGCTGAGTGTCCTCTCAGTCTCTGGCCAGATTTTCTTTTTCTTGCAAACCGGTCTCTCTATTAATGTCTCCGGCTTCAGCCACCAGCAAGCAATCTTTGCTGGGGCCCAGGGTGTCTCCAACCTCGGGCTCCTGACACTTTTCCTTAGCCAGTTTCTGTAAGTAACCGTTTTCCCATGGCTACAGCATCTTCTATGGGAAGGATGCCAGAGCATCTCCTAAGGAAGTGTCGCTGGCCAGCTTTAGAGCCGGGACAATAGATAAGCAGAAGGATTTAATGGCTCATTCACAACGGCTGTGTAAAGAGCCAGCTTTGGTCCTTATCTTCGGGTTTATCCTTGTGTTGTAACCATGACTCCAGATTTTGCTTTGTTCCCAGTTCTTTCACTTTTTCTCTATCCTGTTTACCCATTTTGTTCCGTGTAACGACAGCATTTGTCTAAAAACAAAGGAAGAACGGAATCAACTAGCACTGGCAACAATTTCAAGATTTTTGTTGCTGTTTTTTTTAATTGTGGTATTCATTCAGAATTGATTTAATTCCTTTTTTCGACTCCTAATTTACATGGGTTCAAGGGAAATTAAAAATGAGTAAAGGCATTGAGCCCTGTGTATTATTGCATGTTGGAAAGTAAAATATTTCAGGTCGTGTTAGGAAGTGAAAAATGGTAAATGGTAACTTTTTCAGTGGCCTAAGCTCATCAGAAAGAAAATGTAATAGCGTATGAGTTTATCTCGTGCTTTTATTATAAAGTATGGCTCTCATGGCAAACACATTGAGGATGATACATACTCAAATCTAGTAATTTTTCTATTGTGAGCAGCTGCAGTATGCCATGACTTGTAAGGTCTTTGATTATTTAATGTATCTTGAGGTCATTCAAGTTTTTATAAAATAAAGAGTTGTAACTATAGTACCCCTTACCTTCAAGATTATTTTATCTAGAGGACTTTTCTGGAGGCAGCTTGCTTTTAATTTTAATTATTTAAAAGTATATGGTGGTGTTACAACATAGTGGATAGGACCATGAGTTTTGAAATTCTCGTAAGGTTATCACAATACATGTAAAGTGCTTTAGAACAATTTGCAGACTTTTATTTTATTCAACATTTGAATAAAGACAAAGATCTGATTTTTCACTTAGGTATCCTAAACACCTAAAACAATCTAACACCAAGTAAGTATTCAGTAAAAATGTGTTGTTAAATGAATGAGCTTATCTATGATAGACACCATTCTAAGCCCTAGCTATGCAGCAAAGAAGAAAAACAAAAGCCTACCCTCATCGAACCTATGTTTTAGTGGACTTTACATTTTAGCAATGTTAAGACATTACTATTGAAATGTCACTAAGAAAGCCTTTAAAGTATTGTGGAAACCTATTATAGGAGAAGTAATACATGGATTCTGATGTAATATGGGGATGTTTTATAGGCCCAGCTTATGTATCTTGTTACTTTTTTTTTTTCCTAAAAATGAAGATGCTGTCATTAGCTGTGATGTGTTTAATTGTAATGAGTTCGGTTGACATATGAAATTGAACTTTTTTTAGGGCAAAATAGTTGAATGTGGTAATTTCAAATGGTTCATAAATAAAAGGTGAAAGTTTTCTGTTAAAATTAGAAGAGTAACTTTCCTTTTTCTTTTTTTTAAAATGAATCCCTGTAAGGTTACACTTTGTAAAGATTGAAACTTCAAATCTTAATGTTTTCATTCATGAATTAATTCATCTCTTCCCTCATTAATAAACATTGATACTTGATAGAAAAGATAACATTTCTTCCCTATATTGGAAGTTAAAGTCTGGTGCTTGGAAAGTGTCTAAAAAACTACATGTACCTGTAGAAAATCCTCAAGGGTTTGCTTAACATGTCATGGTAACTGAACAAATTTTGTACTCTTTGACATTAGACTTACGTTTTTAATTAAAACCTGTTCCCAAAGTGATCTTGATCATAAAACCAGAAAATATACAAAAGTAAATGAACTCTTAAAAAAGTTTTTTGAAAATAATCTTTTTATAATTTTTACATTATTTGGTAGCTTATATACCATATGTATTATCTTTGGTCTTCTGAGACTTTTATACATTTTGTTGTCAAGAAATGTGCTATTAGGTTGAACACTATAGTTTAAAACCAGATATAACTTACTGATCATGATTTTCTATAATTTATATTTGAGCATTTCTGCAGCATTGGGTAATTAGAGCAAAGCCTTGAATTCCTTTTCACCTAAAGCTTCTGCCCTGCAGATGTATCCAGGAGCAACAGAAATAGTTCTAGACCTGGGAGAATTCCAATCTCATAAGCTTTTACGTGTGTGAAGAGGTGATAAAATCTAATCAGATGTATCTTTATATACAGTATTGCCAGTGCCTTCATAAATTCTGATAAGCATTTATAATAATTGTGACAGAGATTAGGTTGCTCATTCCTCATCTGGACTACTCAAAGTATTAGGCCTTAGTATTGTCCTCTAAAATTTGGTTAAAAGTCTGATGGCTTTTCTCAAATGCAGCTCTTGATGTAGTTGAAGACATCATGTCCTATTAACGTTTCTGTTTTATTTTTCCTCTGGTATAAACATAGTTTACTGAATAATTCTTCATCTTTATTACTTTATCTAGCATTCATTGTTTTTTGGTAGTGAGTTAAATGCCACATATTTTAATATCCAGTCGATTGTAAAAGACTGTGTTTGAATCTTTGTTTTGTTTCTTTTCAGCTCTGCGATTTGGGGAATTAATCTGAACTTCAGTTTTCTCAGCTATAAAAAGTGGAGCTATTAAATATTAAACTACCTAAACTATATGAAATATTAAATAATGTAACATTATATGAAGCACTTAGCTAAGTGCCTTGTACATAGGAGGCCCCTGGGCACATGTTTATTGGATGGGTAAAATCACAGAAAGCACGTTAGGAACTTAAGAGTGGTTCAGTATAGGTCAACCATAACATCCTTGGAAGACATTTTGTCTATCTCCCTAGAAGACTATGGCAGCAGGATAAATTAAAGAAGGAAGAGGCTGGCATTACATATATGCGATATGACTTTGAACTAAGGCAAAGGTAGCAGGAATTAAAAGGTTAGATTAAAAATACTTTTCTGAGATGGAATGTTGAAGTATGACTGCTGGATGCTAGAGGGAAAAGTAATCAAAACAACTTTCTAGTTTAGACTAAGTGGTAATATCTTTAACAAACAGGAAGACCAAGTTTGGAAAATGAGTTAATGAGGTTTTTTTTGACATACATTTGTATGGCACTTGGGGGTATCTGGTAGAAAAGTCTCATAAGTGTTTTTGGAAATAACTATCCCAAGTTTTTAGGTTATTAGTTAACAGCACATAAAGGACCTCAGATGGATGAACTAACCGAGGCAAACTATATTTAACAAATGAAAAAGACTTTTAAGGAGAAACTAGTGCTTCAGGGTTGATCAGAAAAGGAAGTTGTGGTGTGTGGGTGGGAACTTTAAAGTAATTTAGTAATCATTTGGAAAGGAATGTGAGGAAGACATTAATATTCACTGAGTATCAAGTATATACCAGAAAAAGTCCTTAACACCTGATATTCCTAGGAAGTCATAGTATTAATCCTACTTAGCTTGTGAGATCTGGAAAACTTGGGTTTAGGGGAAAGAAATGTTACTGAAGCCAAGAGAGGAGAACTGTCTTGCCCAAGATCACATACAGTCAGTGGCAGGGAATCCAGGCAGCATAGGTATTTCAAAGAAGGCTTTGAATTTGAAAATTAGGCTAGTGGTGATCAGTTACCACCATAGCTTAGGTCTGTTTATTTTTTTTATTTCTTTTTTTGTTTTGGAGAGGTTTTCGCTATAGGGCACATGTGCTCACCAGACAGACAGACAGAGACATAGAGACAGGAAGCGAGAAATCATCCCCCAGAGGGGATGGTCACGCCACAGTCCCTTCTCCTCCATTCTCCTCTCGGGATCTTGGGCGTGCACGTGCACGCGCCCGGTGTGAGTTTTAAGCCACTGGTTCCCTAAAGTCTGTTTATTAAAGAAGCTTTTTATGATCCTATCTGCTTCTCACATACAGCATTATGATTGTCCTCTCTTCATTTAGTCTGTTCTGTGTTTCTTCATTGTGCTTATCAGTAGTTGGCGTTTTATTTATTAAATTGTTTTTGCTTATTTTTTTCTATTAGAAGAGTAGAAGCTCCAAAAAATTATCTTTTTTTAATCCCTGTATCCATAGTTTTTAGAACAGTTCTTGTTTCATGCTATTGTAGATACCCAACAAATACCAAGTCAACAAGTGTATATATATTTTAATATAGTGCTTAGGCCTGGCAAAGTCTGCCTGGAATTAAGGTAGAGAATGATGAGAAGAACAATGAAATTAAGCAGAAAATATGTTAGTGTTTCAAAAAACTGCTCACCAGTGGTATGCACCTATAATTCCAGATACTTGAGAGACTGAAGTAGACATATTGCAACTTCAAACAAGCCTTGTTAACATGAAGGAGATATTGTCAAAAAAAGGAGAGGGAGGGAGGAAGGAAAGGAGAGAGAAGAGAAGAAAAAAAGAAGTATTATACTATCAGGACATTGGTCCTAAATATCTTGAAAGAATTCCCTTTTTTTTGGAGAGATGTTTTCTATATTGGTATAGGGTGGTACACGAGCTGGAGAGACAGAAGACAGTTGGAGAGAAAGAAAATGAGAAATCACCCCCTGGGGGATAGCAATATCACAGTGACTTCTCTATTCTCCTCTCAGGATTTTGGGCATGCAGGCACATGCGCCCAGTGTGAGTTACAAGCTGCAATGCATGGTACCTGAATTGTGGATTGCTATGTGGGAGTCTAGTGCCTTAGCCACTATGCTACCCACTGGCCCTGAAAAAAATTCTTTATGAATTAAGTTTAGGGAAATAACAGTATTCTAAGTCTCTCTCTCTCTCTTTCCCCCCCTTCCTCTCTGTCCATGTGTGTGTGTGTATGTATGTGTGTTATTTTAGATGGATCTAGGATGTTGATACCTTTCCGCCTGTGTCTTGTGTATTTGGGACCCCAGGCTCATGCCACCACACCCAACTCTTTCAGATACGGTTTGCTCTGTTGCCCATATTGACTGCAAACTTACTGTTCTCTTGCCTCTGCCTCCTGAATATGTGGGATTACTGGTGCTGGTCACCAGGCCCAGTCTTTGGGTTGGACTGGGAATTGAACCAAGGCCTCTTATGTGGCCTCAGCTTGCTGAATAACAGCATTAACCAGTGCATGCTACCACTACTGGGCCTGTCTTTCTCTCTTTATCTATCTATCTGTCTGTCTATCATCTATTTAAGACTTTTTGCCACAGGAGGTGTTTACTTGCTGGAGAGAGACAAGAGAGAGGGAAAATGAGAAATCATTTCCTGGAGTAAATGGTCATGCCACAATGCCTTCTCCTCCATTCTGCTCTTTTTTTGGACACACATGCATACACACTCAACATAATTTTCAAACTGGGACTTAAACCACAGCCAGCCATGTGGGAATCCAGCACCTTAAACACCATGTCATCTGTTAGCTCATCTATTTTAAGACTGAAGAAGTTTAGTTCTGAGAAAACTCATTCAATTTTGTTTAATCTATCTCTTCCAAACATCTGACCTGGGAGCAAGGGATTTTGAAAGTGATTAAATGGAGATTAAATGGAAATGACTAGTCATGTTCAGGTTGGGTAGGAAGACAAGTATAGCCAGGAAAGAACTTACTAAGAAAATGACTTAGAGAGTGGATAGAAGATAGAAGTCTTTTTATTTTATTTTTTTCTGCTATTGGGTGCCTGTGCTCGCCAGAAAGACAGAGACAGACAGAGAGATAGAATGCGCGAAAGCACCCCCCAGGGGGGATGGCCATGCCGCAATCCCTTCTCCTCTCAGGATCTTGGGCGTGCACGCACACGCACCCAGCATGAGTTTAAGCCACCAGGTCTGGGGCTCAAACTGCGGTTGGCTACATGGGAGTCCAGCGACATAGCCATTACGTTAACTGCTGGTCCCGAAAGTCTTTGTTTTGAAAGAAAGTTTGATTAAGATTACAGAGTAAGTTATTTCAGCAGTGGTTATCTTTTTCTGAAAAAGAGTACAAGTGACTAAAGTAGATTAGAGTGTAAAGGTGGTGTGTTAAGTAGATCAAGTATAAATGTTGATGTCTCCTAGGATGGGCTGAAAAGAGGAAAAAAGGAAAAATTTATAAGCTATTAGAGGTTGATTATATGAAAGAAATTAGAAGGATCTTAGGAATAAAGTGATGTCAACAGTTGTATGCTACAAAAGACAGGTTTCTTGACTGTTGAAGGTTGGATTCAAATAAGGTAGGATAGAATATATGAAGGTACTTTTAAAAGTTTGTGGAAAAACTAAAATAAACTAAATTTATTTGAAGTCAAAACCATTTTGAAATCCATGCATAGTTTTTTCATAATACACATTTTTTGAACCAGCAAATGACATCATGGTTATGTTGCTGGATTCCCATGGAGTTGACCCTGGTTCGAGTCCCAGACCTGGTGGCTTAAATTCAGGTCAGGCGCATGAGCATGTGTACCCAAAATCCCATGAGGAGAACAGAAGAGAAGGAATTGTGGCATGACTATCCCCCTCAGGAGGGTGATTTCTCACTTTCTGTCTCTCTGTCTCTCCAGTGAACACACACACCCTATAGCAAAAATTTCTGTTTTAAAAAAATACACGTTTTTCATAAACTTTGAAGACCATCTTGTATGAACTTTTTTTTTTAAGAGACAATATTTTTTATTATGAAGTAGGTAGAAAAGAAGATTTAATAGGAAAGAGAGGAAGTATACCCAAAAAGCTCTTGGGTGAGCAGATTGTCAGGTGGCAACCACCTGAACTTTTTAAAATACAACACCACTAAGAAAGGTGCCTTGATGTCTACATACTTTTCTTATAAATGTAGTCTTAAAGTGGATTTTGTTCATTTATAGTGTGTTACAGATAAAGGGGAGCTGCATATGTCATTTACCTTACATCGTTATTTTATTCAAGAGGAATCTGAACCTTAGGGAGGTTCAGTATCCTATCCAGCAATACATAGTTCTTAGTGACAGACTGGGACTTGAAGTTAGATAATATAAGACACATTTCAGTACTGTTTCTACTGTAATATCATATCTTTTATTGAATACCATTAAAATAAAATTTTACTTTTGATTCTAAGACCTAAGCTGCTTAGCATGACCTGTTCCTTAGCGTGTAGTAGTTTCTGCAGTGCCATCAACATACATGCTCATGCCATATTTTGTAAATTATAGGGCTATGCTCAATGACCAGCTAGTATACAAGGAAATTATAAATTTGCATATAATTATAGATCATATATATTCTCATTTATTTTGAATGAAGTACAATGCCTTTTTTTTTTTTTTCTAGAGGTTTTTGCTATAGCGCACGTGCGCTCGCAAGACAGAGAAGACATAGAGACAGAAAGCAAGAAATCACCCCCCGGGGGAATGGTCACACCGCAATCCCTTCTCCTCCATTCTCCTCTTAGGATCTTGGGCACGCATGCACATGTGCCCGGTGTGAGTTTTAAGCCACCGGGTCTGGGACGTGAACCGTGGTCGACTACGTGGGAGTCCAGTGACATAACCATTATGCTAACTGCTGGTTCCCACCCAATGCCTTTTTTGAAAAAGGATTTTTTTTTATTGATATAATCACTTACATATGTACTCTCTTTAATGCTATCTTTTCTTCTTTATGCCTTTTAGTGACACTGATTTTCCTTTCCCTTAAAGACATTTTAAACATATTTGATTACTTATGGAAATTAATTGCAAGAGTTGGATATTATTTTATGTTAATATTGTGGTGATAGTTATTAGTTTGAATTTTCTTATTGAAATGAGAGATAAATCGGTTCTAAGATATATTGAATAAATAGATCACATAGATAGTATTAGCTTTATGCGAGTGATGATTACGTGGTCGTACCCTCGTATTACTATTACTTGGTGTATGTACATGCTTGGCAAGTAGTAGGTACTCAAGTTGAGACAGGTTATTTCCATGCGTTGAATTGATTATACTTAATAGTCAATTTTTATAGAATTGCTTTGCCACGTCATTAACAGGCTGACATTGAAAAAAGAAAAAGAAATATATATTTTTTTTGTTTTCTTTTCTTTCTTTTTTTTTTAATTTTGCTATAAAGTCTATGGGCTTTCCTGAGAGAGTATGGGGTGGGGAAAGGGGAGTTGAAAGCATCATTCACACTACAGTTTCTTATCCTCCATTCTCCTATAGATAAGTTGACACTCATGTACCCACATAGCATGTTTCCCAAGCTGCCAAGTCTAGGACTTGAAGCGCACTCAGCCATGTGAGATTCAGACACTTTAACCACCATGTCACTGACTGGCACTGAACACTGTCTCTCTCAGACTATCTCTGGCAAGTGCTTGCACTCTGTTGCAAAAACCTAAAAAGAAAAAAAAAATGATGCTTTTTAAACATTTTATATTGATGATTTTTTTTTCAAGAATTATTTAAGTTTATTTATTACTATTTTTTAAATTTGCTGCAGAGCACCAGAGAGAGAGAGCAAGCTGCCAGGTCTGGGACTTAAACCATAGTTAACCATGTGGGAGTCCAGTTCTTTAACCACCACACCAGCTGCTGACCCCTATATTGATAAATTTTTAAATTATTGGTTAGAATTGAAAGTACATGAAAACTATAACCAAGTTTAATAGATTATTCAGTATGCAGTGTCACTTTGATCATCATTTTGAAGACATTCTTAGTGAAGCTAATGGATTCTATCTAGCAACTGCTTGTTAGTAGAATAGATGTAGAAAATTAGATTGCTTTTCCTAGTTAACCAAGTCCATAATATTGGAGGACAAATCATGTAAACCTTAGCTTTGCTTTGTGTCATGTTCATGTCTTAATGTAGACATTGCCTCTATCTGAGATGACAGGTAGTCACTATCTATTAAGTAAGATAGGGCAGTGAAGTACTAGGAATATGTTAGAATCAAACAGTTCTTTTGTTGTATTCGATTGGATTCTTATTGATATATATTTTGGTTCACCTGATTAGTTTTTATGAACTCACAAAATGCCTTTGAACAAATTCTATGGAGTCATAATTCTACTTGAGTTTGTTCCTTTTAAAGGTGATTGTCTTCCTGTTCTTTCATATGATAAAATAATTTTAACTACCAGTAAAACATTCAGCAGAAAATGGGAAGATACTACTGGTTCAGATATTACTTTTAGAAAATCATTAAGTGTTGAAATAAATTTATATTCAATATTTGTTTAGAAAATAAAATGATGAACTGACTCAGTTATTTAGAATCCTGAAGAATGTAGTTTTTTTTAATATTTTAGTAATAAAATTTGTTGTATCCAGGGATATGATGGATGTTTTCATTTTAACTGAGGGAAAGGTATAGCTACTTCATAATTTAACTAATTATGCCCATGAAGTCAGAGTATCTCAATTTATTGATCTGGTGACTCTTAATATGAATATTATGTGTGAAATAATAAACAGTTTACTTAGTACATGCAGTTTGCATTACTAGATGATCCTTATCCTTAGCACATTATACTTTCTATCATTTAATGATAAACAGAATAAGATTCTTTTACCATAGTCTCTCTAGGTTATCTTAAGAGGTCACTTAACCAATCACCAATGATATTTCTTCATGCTTTAGGTGTTAATAATACATGATATTGGGACCACCACATGGTGTAGCAGTTACGTCACTGGACTCCCATTTGGCCCTCTCACTATCTCTGTCACTTTCTCTCTCTGGTGAGCACGTGTACCCTAAAGTAAAAACCTCTTAAAAATTATATATACATTTATATATATATATATATTTATATATGATATTAGTCTTTAGATAAATTTATTTTTTGAAGTTTAATATTTTAATATTTAGGGGACCAGTAGTGGTGTAGGTTAAGGCGCTGGACTCCCCAGATTCCCAAATAGGCGACCACAGTTCAAATCTTGAATCCTGACGTCTTGAAACTCATACCAGGCACAAGTGCGTGTGTGCCCAAAATCCTGAGATGACAGTGGAAGAGAAGGGATTTTGGCATGGTTTCCCCCCTGGGGAGTGCTTTCTCACTTTCTGTCTCTGTCTCTAAAGTAAGCTCACATGCTCTATCACAAAAATCTCTCAGAAAAAAGAGAAAAGTTTAATATTTAGGATAGTGATAGCCTTTAAGTTAAGAGAATAAGACAAATTGATGTGGTTAAAATATTATTAAGTATAAAAAAAAGATCTTTCCAATATCAGTTTGTTTATCCTTAAATCATGTCTCATCAATATTTATCATGACTTCTTTGGCTGTTGATAACTTGAAATCTTATGCTCAATTTAATTGATAATTTCGTTTGTTTCAAATAAAACAAAATACTTTCCATAAGAACTGACAGGTCTGTCAGGTGGTATGGTGGTTAAGGTACTGGACTCCCGAATGGCTGACTAATAGTTCAAGTCTCAGAGCTGGCAGCTTACTGTATTACTTTCCCCATCTTTCTGACTCTGGACAAACTGAAGAAGAATAATAAATAAAAAGAATGAAATAGTTCTAAAAAAATTTTTAAAAAAGTACTGGCAACTTATCTATGAAACTAAGGGAAAACATAGGAATTTGAAGCTTCAGAACTTAGCTATTGTGTTATCTGTAATATTCTTTTTGTTTTAGAAAATGGAAGTGTTCAAGTTGGAGAATTGTTACCTTGCAAGATTTGTGGAAGAACATTCTTTCCAGTAGCATTAGTAAGTAGACTGTACATTTTTCTTTTGGGGCTTAATAGATCAGTAATTGTTCAGTACTTCGAGACATCTGTCATGAAAAAACTTAAGTGAAGTAATTCAAAGAAATACTAGATAGTGTTTTTTATTCAAGAGTCTCATTTCTGTGTATGTCATTTCCCTCAGTATTTGATTAGTCATCCAAAGGCTTCTATTGAAATGTTAAAATATCCCAAGCTTTGGGGGAATATTACCAAAGCAAACAGATAAAATCATAACAAAACATCTTTTAAGAATGCATAATAAATGTATTTTCAGATTCAAAATGATATGATGTCTGGTATTTGCCTTAAAGTGCTTCAGGAAGAATGAATAGATAAAACAAAATTTCTAACATGCTAGTAATAGTTGAAAAAGGGTGATAAGCAAATGGAAGTTCATTATACAATTCTTTCAGTTCTTATGTATGTTTGAAACATTACAAAAAAGGTTTTTTCCATATAAAATTACACCTAAAATACATAGGTATTCTTTAGATACTTTTATACTTAAACAAATAGAAACACTTTTAAGTGATCTTAAAAATACTAGTTAAATAGGAAATAATACAAATCTTATGTACCTGAAGTATTATAACTTCAAACATCAATATACTTATTAATATTTTGAAATAGGATAATAAATTTTTCTTTAAATATTGATCTGCTGATGGGAGTTCCGCCATAATACTCTTTGCATCTTCTTGTTTCCATTTTTTTTTTTTTTTAAACCAGAGTAAGGAATTAAATGATCCATAAGTGTCTGCCCATCTGTAGACATCTTTTAAAAAATGATGGCTTTTTTTGGGGATCATCAGTTAGTGTAATGGCTGTGTCGCTGGACTCCCATGTAGTTGACTGCAGTTCGCGTCCTGGACCCGGTGGCTTAAAACTCACGCTGGGCGCGTGTGCGTTCGTTTGCAAGATCCCAAGAGGAGAGTAGAGGAGAAGGGATTGTGGTGTGGCCATCCCCCCTGGGGGTGATTTCTCGCTTTCTGTCTCTCTGTCTGTCTGGCAAGCACACATGCCCTATAGCAAAAACCTCTCCAAAAAAAAAAAAGAAGAAAGATGGCTTTTTTTGTAATCATTTGAAAATGTCCAACCAGCAGATGGCATAATGGTTACATTGCTGGACTCCCACATGGACAACCATAGTTCAAGTGCTGGATCTGGTGGCTTAAAATTCACACCAGGTACATGTGCATGCATGCCCAAAGTCCCGGGAAAAGAATAGAGGAGAAGGGATTGCAGCATGACTGTACCCCTAGGGAGATGATTTCTCACTTTCTGTCTCTCCGTCTCTCTTTGTCCATGGAGCACATGTGCCTTATGGTAAAGATCTCTCTCCAAAGGGAACCAGCAGTTAGCGTAATGGCTATGTCGCTGGATTCCCACGTAGTTGACCGCGGTTCGTGTCCCGGACCCGGTGGCTTAAAACTCACGCCGGGCGCATGTGCGTGCGTGCCCAAGATCCCGAGAGGAGAATGGAGGAGAAGGGATTGCAGCGTGACCATCCCCCCTGGGAGGTGATTTCTCGCTTTCTGTCTCTATTGCTCTGTCTGGCAAACGCACGCGCCCTACAGTGAAAATCTCTCCAAAAAGAAAAAAAAAAGGAAAAAGAAAAGAAAATATCTTGCCCACATTAATTCAGTACTTTTTTTCTTATCATTTTACTAGCCTCCAAAGCATTTCCAGAGCATTCAGCTAAGTTTTTCACTGGCAAAAAGAGTGCCTTTTTGGCCTCATTTATTTACTGTTTAATTAAATCATGTACTCATTGTAACAATGGAAACTTGTATAATCAGGTTTGGAAATAAGCACCAGATAGTTGACATACACAGTTCAATTTAGAGGAACAGATGTACATGGGTTGTTAGAAAGTTGCCCACTAGCCAGATTTTTTTTTAATACTTAAGAGATTTTACTCTAATAGCTATAATTATAGTGTTTGTTTGTTGAAAGGAAAGCTGAAAACAAGTATATAAAACAGTTGATTATTAAAAAAAAACAAAACAGTTGATTATTGATTGTGTGATGAAAGCATATGGGGCTCCATAACATCAAGTAAACTAGTTCTGAGGTTTCTGCTTTTTCCAGACAAAGTTTAGCAGTTCCAGCTTCTTGATTGCATATCAAAATACAAAAGAAAAAGTGTCTTTAGCGTACTGAGGTTGTCAGTCAGCAGTCAGGCTATATAGAAAAGTTTAGAATATTTATCCAATAGATTGTTAAGAAAGCTTCTATTTTAACGTGCTTAAAAAGACTGACAGAATGAGTTAGCAAATATGTATTTTAAAAATATTTTTAAAGAATTATTTAATTTTATATATTATTTCTTTTTTCAGCTTGCTGTAGGGCTCTTGCTCACAAGAGACAGAGAGAATGAGAGAGAAAACAAGCTGTCATGTTTGAGACTCGAACCGCAGTCAGCCATATGGGAGTCCAGCACCTTCACCACTACAGCACCTGCTGCTTTGTATTTTTAAAAATTCTGCAGGGGCCAGCCGGTATTGTGATGGATGAGACTCTGGATCCTACATGACCAACCCTCTGGTTTGAATCTCCGACAGCGTGGCTTGAAAAACAGTGCATATGTGCCAAAATCCCAAGACTGATGTGGCCATCCTGATTTCTCACTTTCCCTCACTCACTGTCTTTCTCTGGTGGTTGTATGTACCTTGTGACGAAAATCTAAAAAGAAACTCCACAGGAGTGAAACACTCTAGCTTAAGAAAAAAACCCTAGGTTAAAAAATGTAGAATGTTTGAGTTCCAGAAGGTAGAATTGTGGAGGAAGGACACATATCTGGCCAGTTTGTTGTCTTATTTTAAGTTTATATTAACCTGCTACTATTATGTTAACTTTAGTAATCCAAACTACTGTTACATTAACTTTTATAATCTTAATACTTATGCAAGCATATCCATTTATATTCCTTTTCTAATTTGCATTCAGGTATAAAGACTTGACTTTTTCCTTCAAATACCTTTGACTTATTTACATATGTTTTTTTCTTGGCAATGTGAAAACAAGGAGAGTAACATAAGTAATTCTTGATACAATGTTGGAAGAGTATTTATCTTTCTTTTTGTGAGAACTTATAGTATGCATTATGTACTTTTTAAGTTAAGACAAGGTATGTCTTATTAATTATTATTATTTATTTTATCATCAGATTTTTAAACGAGTCTCAGACAGAAATTTTAAACAAGGTTTTCTAGTCTTGCCTTCTGTAGAAAAGATAATGATACAAATAGTCGAAGTTTAGCCAATCAAAGTCACCAAGTTTTGGTCAATCACACACGGGTGGCCAATTGCTCAAAATAAGGCAAAAGCTGTGCGATCTATTTCTGTACCTCAGTCCCCATTTTATACCTCCTTTCTATTTTCTGTCTATAAATACTCACTGACCATGAGGCAGATGGGAGTTTGTCTGAATTTGTTCTGTTTCTGAGGGCTATCTGATTGAGGAATCATTCTTTGCTCCAATAAATTCCGCTAAGTTTTAAAAAAAATAGAGAAGAAAAGATAATGATGCATTGCATTTCTTTATCTTAACAGAAAAAACATGGGCCCATTTGTCAGAAAACTGCCACTAAAAAACGGAAGACTTTTGATTCAAGCAGACAAAGAGCTGAAGGAACTGATATTCCAACAGTAAAACCTCTTAAACCAAGGGTAATTATAAACCTTTTGAACAATGTTAACCTTGCTATTATATATATTGAAAAAAATTATAAATACCTGTTTTACTAAGATTGAAGAATAAATATAATTTTGTATTATGTTTTCAGTTTAGAAATTATTAGAGGCTTTCTGTAAACGTGAAACCACAGTACTGTCTCAAAATCCAGGTATTGTGAGATTTTGTAGCAATATAGAATCAATTGCTTAGCTGGAAATATTTAAAATAAATACATAAGTACTTACATATTATTGTTCAGTTGTTAATCACTTCACATAATGGAAGTAGTATAATCCTTATATACTATTTACAGACATATGTGCATAATAATTACTGACTATGTTGATAGATTGCTTGCCATTATTTGTATCTATATTATACTTTCTGGAGAAAAGTTTTATACACTGCTTAGTATGCCATCTATAGTTATTGTCAGTTTATTTTCTATTTTGGAACCAAGGCCATGAACCCTCTGTGATAATCTCTAATAATATCTGTGATCATTTGGATAAATCACTTAAATGTTTTTCCTGATACTGTTTTAAAGAATGATTTCAGTAAAATCATTGAAATAGCCTGATTGAATAGGTTTTTGAAACAAAATGATGCTTTCTGTAGTAATAATTTCTTCTAGTGGTATACAACTCCCTATGGGGAAATTAATCTTATAAATACCACCATTTGTAAATGGAAAAACTCAGTGTAACAGTATTATTTTTTATTTTTATTTATTTATTTATTTTTTAGAGAGAGATTTTTGCTCTAGGGCACGTTCGCTTGCCAGAGAGAGAGAGAGAAAGTGAAAAATCATACCCCAGTGGGGATGACTACACCACATTCCCTTCTCCTCCATTCTCTTCTCAAGATTTTGTGCATGCATGCTCACGTGCCTGGTGTGAGTTCAGGTCCGGGACTTGAACTGCAGTTGACTACATGAGAGTCCAGCGATGTAACCATTACACCATCTGCTGGTTCCCTCAGTGTTCTTCTTTGTTTTTCATTTCTAATTATTCAAGGGAAGGATGGTGAAATTTGCATAAAATACATATAGTAGTCCTTCCTTAGCCATAGTTTTGGTTTCCATAGTTTCATATACTTACAGTATATAAAATATTTTTTGAAAGAGAGATCACATTTGCATAACTTTTATCAAAGTATGTCATTATGATAGTTCTTTTTATCTGTTAGTGTTGTTAATCTGTCATTGTGCCTAATTTATAAACTAACTTCGTAATAGGTATATATGCATAAGAAAAATAGTGTAAACAGGCTTGGTACTGTCTGAAATTTTAGGCATCCCCTAGACATCGTGGAGTGTGTCCCCTGCAGATTAGGGGGAACTACTATAAACCAGTAATCAATATTCGAAGTTTTTTTTAGGAACCTTCCAGAGTTGTTATTTTATGAGCTTTAATTAGTTTAAGAGGATACACTAACCAAATCTCTGGAGGTGGTATAACATACTGGGTATAAAAGCTGGCTTGAGAGACTGCCTTGGTTTACCCTGGCTCTGTTACATATTATACGTTAGACAAGTTAAGGAATCTATATTTATGCTATTTATCTGTAAAATGACAATATTAGTATATAATAACTATCTAGTGGTGTTACTGTGGAAACTATGAGATTATCCTTAGTGATCTTTCACGAAATGTTAGTTACCTTATTTCTTTTATATAAGGGAGGTTGTATACTTAAAAATTAGCCTTCATGGAAAAGCAAAGTAAAAACCATTGCTTTCCATTAAATAGTTTATTACCTTGCTAATTAAAGTGTAGTCTATAGAGGAGTAATATCAGTACTACTTAAGTGCTTATTAGAAATGCTGAATCTCAAGTTCCACCTAGATATACTGATTTTGAATCTGTATTTTCAACTGTGTGGTTTCAGTCCTGGACTGGTGGCTTGATAAACATATCAAGTGTGTGTGTGTGTGTGTGTGTGTGTGTGTTTGTGTGTGCACGCATGTGCATGCATGTGTACATGTACATGCCTAAAATCCTGAGTAGAGGGAGAAATGGAGGAGGGATTACAGCATAATTATCTCCCATAGGTATGAGGGTGTTTTCTTAGTTTCCCTTCCTCCCACTTTCTCACTCCCACGAAAAAAAAAAAAAAAAACCACGAATCCTTGGTTTAATAAAATCCTTAGCTGAGTCATATGCTCATTAGTTTGAGAAGCAACATCTTAAAAAGTTTGAACATTATCCTGTAGTTCTTGTATCTTCCCCTGTATTCAGGAACTCCTATAAAATCACAAGTGGAATAGAAGTAAAGCAACTGCAAACTTCATTTATGGAAAAATGAAAGGCAGGTATAATCCACATACTGCTAGATATGTATAGAGCTGTCCAAGGCAATTGAGATTCTGGGGAGGCTACCCACCTAAAGTTAAGTAGTACAGGAAGTTGCTAGGGAACCCATAGCTGAGATCCTGGAATTGCCACCTGAAAGATGAAGGGGTTTCATTTTCAAAGAGATTCCTTAAAGTTAAGAGATCTTATTAAAAACTATATATCGCTTGTTTACTATAGCCAAGGCAGGAATTGAGATATAGGAACTTAGATAGCCAGGATCTAAAATGAACAGGACTGATATACAAAAAAAAAACAGGAAGGAGAACATGAGGAGAGAAGAAACAAAGTTGAGGAAGCCCAGGGTAGAGGTCCTCAGATATTACTAGCAAAAATGCTCTCCCTGATGGTGAGGGTGCACCCTAAAGGGTTTGTGGAAGCTGTGGGAAGTAGGATCACCATCAGTAGCCCTCCTGGGCTCGTATTGTTGTAGAAGTGGAAGAGTCATGTCTGTTTAATCACAGAGAGATCTTATTTATAGGAAGTAGTCTATATCGGGTACAACAAGAGAAGAGAGATGATTTGTGTAATCTGGAAGGTTACCCTAACTCTCCTCTCCCCCAACTCTCTCTGACTCTAAAGTTGTACCAGGAAAATCTAATTCATTCAGAAATGAATAATAAAAAATTAGATAGCTCAGCATCCATACGAAGATGCTGAGAAAAATGGTGGAAAAGAGTCGCATGACTCACAGGTAATTGAATAACCATCGTGGAGCAAATTAATGTTGTGATCTGGCATTTAGCTATAAAATAAGAAACTTTAAAGAGTCAGTCATCTCCAACATCTAAATTCGGTAGTAGTTATTTAAGATTTTTGCAGAACCAGCAGATGGTGTAATGGTTATGCCACTGGACTCCCACATAGTCCACTGCGGTTCAAGTCCCGAACGTGGGAGCTTAAAACTCATGCCAGGTGTGTGTGGGTATGTGCCCAAAATCCTGAGAAGAGAATGGAGAAGGGATTGCAGCCTGGCCATCCCCACTGAAAGAGTGATTTCTCACTTTCTGTCTCTCTGTCTCTCTCTATGTCCTTGGTGAGTACAGAAGCCCTATAGCAAAAATCTCTTTAAAAAAAAAAAAAAAAAAGTTTTTGCATCTATACCCATGAGAGAGGTAGGTCTGTAAGTATTCTTTTTATCAGAGCTTTACTGGTCACGTAAAACTAGTTGTAATGTTATTCCCTTGCTTTTAATTCTTTGAATGAGTTTGTATAAGAGTGATGCTGTTTATTTCTTCAGTGCACTTAAAAATTTAGCAAGCAAGGTATCTTGGCCAAGAAGGTTTTCTTAGTAGCATGTTTTAAAATAATTGTTGTGTTTTAAAAATAAATGTAGGGGAACCAGCAGTTAGCATAATGGCTATGTCGCTGGATTCCCACGTAGTCGACCGCGGTTCGCGTCCTGGACCCGGTGGCTTAGAACTCACGCCGGGCACGTGTTAGTGCATGCCCAAGATCCCTAGAAGAGAATGGAATAGAAGGGATTGCGGCATGACCATCCCCCCTGGGGGGTGATTTCTCGCTTTCTGTCTCTGTGTCTCTCTCTGTCTGTCTGGCGAGCACACACGCCCTGTAGCGAAAACCTCTCAATAAATAAATAAATAAATAAATAAATAAATAAATGTAGGACTATTATGATCATTTTGTCATCTGATATTTGTTTTATTGTTTTTAAAGGAAACAGCTTCTTTGATTTTGTTTATTAAACTTGCTGGCAAAAAGGTTCTTTATAATATTCTTTTTTCCATATTTGTAAGAGCTATATATCATCTACTATTTCCCATTATTGGAAAAATTTCTCCCAATATCATCTTGGGATTTGGGGCATGCATGCATATGTGCTCAGTGTTTTTCAACCAACTGGTTTTGGAATCAAACTCCACAGTTGGCTATGTAGGATCCAGCCACCTTAACCACTGTGCCGCCAACTGGCCCCCTAGTATTTTTAAAGCACCATCTTTTTCATTTTTTACTTTTGCCAGAAGATACTTGTACTCACCAGAGAGAGACAGAGAAAGTACCTCTCATGGAAAATGGTCATTCTACAGACTCTTCCTTTTCTTCCTGATTTTGGGATTTTGAGCATGCATGCCCATGTGCCTGACATGTTTCTCAAGCCATGTCTGGAACTCAAACTGTGCAGTCAGCCGTGTAGTATCTAACTGCCTTGACCAGCACAAGATATCATAGTGGTTATGTCACTAAGCTCCCACATCCCTGACTGTGGTTCGAGTCCTGGACCTGGATGCTTAAAATCATCCTGGGCACATGTATGTACATTCCCCAAGATCCCAGGAGGAGAATGGAGAATGGATACAGTATGGCCAACCCCCCGAGGGTAATCTCTCACTTTTCCCCTCACTGTCTGTCTCTAGCAAGCACATGCACCCTAAAGCAAAAATCTTTAAAATAAATCTCTTATATCACATAAGCCAGCACTGTGGTTAGTTGAAAAACAGTAGATGTAGTCCCAATGAAGTCAAGAGTAAGATTAAACTGCAGCCAATGCGTATCTTAATGCCAGCTGTACATTTAAATTAGAACAAAAAATTAGTTATATAGAGATTATAAAGCAATAATCCATTTGTCATTATTAGGATATATGATACACAGATTGAGATTGCTTCTGATTTTGTACTTTCCTATATTTTGAAATATTCGCAAATACATGAGGAGTTATGGTGAGTATAGGAACCAAGTCTAAACACAGAATTGATGTACATTTCATGTACCCCTTGTACACATAGCTTTATGTTAATTTTATACAATTTTTAAAATAATTTTATACATAAAATGAAGTTTGAATCCATTGAGCCATCAGAAAGCCAAGGTTTTAGGTATGGAATTTTCACTTACAGCACCACGTTGGCACTCAAAAACTTTTAGATTTTGGAGTATTTAGATTTTACATATTCACATTAAGGAGCTCAGACTGTATCTGGACAACTTAAGCAAATCAACTCAAGTTACTAGGGAGTAGAGTATTGAGATACATTACTATAATATATAGAAATTACTAGATGTGATCATTTTCAACATATATCTCCTTGATACATAAAAAAAGTATGTAAAAGAACAGCAGAAAATATTTAAGAATAACTCTTACAATGAAAGTACAAGACTTCCCACAAAAATAATACTTACAAAAAATAATTGAAGGTCACCCCTGTTGTGCAATGGTTAAAAGGATCAAATTCCACATTGCTAACTGTGGCTCGAGTCTTGGCCCTGGTGGCTTCGAAACATACCAGGCTTGTGTTCATGCGTGCCCACAATCTTGACTAGAAAGAGGAATGAAGGAAAAAGGAATATGAAATGACCATGCCCTATTCGGAGATTTTCTCTCTCTCTCTCATTCTCTCTCTCGGTGCACCCTCTACCAATTAAAAAAAAAAAAAAATTAAAAGCCAAAAATTGAAAAGATCCAAGTAAACATTTCTTTGAACAGAAATGTATGCCATGTTCTTATATACGTAGACAGTGTAATAAAAATTGTAAGTTTCCTAAGTTGTTTATAAATATAATTTTTAATTTCTTAATTAACATAAAGTAGTTTTTTTTTTTTCAATTTTATTGCCAGAAGGTGAGTATACTCACCAGGTGGAGAAAGAAAGCACTCCTGAGTCGGACATGATTATGCCCCAGTCTTTTTTCCTCTATTTCTTTATCCCAGAATTTTGGGCACACATATACACACCTGGTGTGTTTTTTAAGTCATTGAGACTGAGTCTCAAACTGCAGTTTGCATGTGGGATCCAGCGCCCAAGGCACAGCACTAAAACACTGTATGAGGCCAACCTGATATAGTAAGTTTTTTGTTTTTGTTTTTTTGTTGTTTTTAATTAGGCAAACTAACTCTAAAGTTCACTTGAGAAAACATACAAGAATGACTAGAAAAAATATTGAAAATGAAGGAAACAAAGTTGGATTACCCTATTGAATATTAAAATATATTTTAAAATCTCAGTATTTAAAACACTGACACAGGGAAAGTCAGAGCAATGTAACAGAAGAGAGAGTACAGAAATAGGCCCAAATCCAAAAGGGAGTTTAGTATATGATGAAGATTAGTTATCTCAGTTCTGGGGAAACCAAAAATGAATGGTGAGATAGCTGCATGGCTTCGTTAAACTAAAATTGAAATCTGTGTCACATTATATACCAAGGTAGTTCTAAATGAATTCATAATTTAAAATTAAAAAATGACACTATGAAAATTGTAGTAGGAAACATGGAAGAACTCTATTTTTCTTGGTGTAAGATTAGGCCTGGCTAACTGTGACAGCAGATCCAGAAGCCATAAAAGAAAAGTTCAGTAAATCAAACTGTATTTTAAAAATAATTCTGCATGGGACCAGGAGATGGTGGTAGTGGTTAAGGCACTGGATTTTCACATAGCTGACCATGTTTCGAGTCCTGGACCCTATGCCTTGAAAATCAAGCGCATGTGTGCCCAAAATCCTAAGAGAAGAATGGAGGAAAAGGGATTGTGATGTTGCTATACCCTCTGGGGAGTGATCTCTCACTTTCCCTCTCTTTGTATTTCTCTGTCTCGTACCAGTGAGCACATGCACCCTGTGACAAAATCTTAAAAAAAAAAAAACAACACTCCACATATCAGTGGATTTATAGGCAAGATCAAAAGGCAGAAGAGAGAGTATAATCTCCTATGAAGAGTTACTAGAAATTAGTAGTTAAGTTAAATAAATTTCAATAGCAATTTAAACCGTTCACAGAAAAGGTAGTACAGATTGTTCCTAATGATATAAAAAGATGCTCAATCTCACTTATTGTAGGAGAGAATCCAATTAAATCCACAGAGAAAGGACTCTTTTTCTCCCTCTGTCTTTTGTTCAAAACCCAAAAGTTTAATAACATGCTATGTTAGAGAAACCATGGGAAAATAGAGAAATATACTTCTAGTAGGAGCATAAATGGATATAGTACCCATGGGAACCAATTGAACAGGGTCCACTACAATTAGAATTGCATTTTTAAAATTACATACAAGATGGACAGATCCCTGTATGGCTGACTTTGCTGGTGGAGTCCTGGACTGGCAGCTTGAAAACTTGTCAGGTACATGTGTGCACATTCCCAAAATCCCAAGAGGAGAATGCAGGAGAAAGGCAACTTGGCCATCCCCCTGGGTGTCAGGGGTGATTTCCTTCTTTCTCTGTCTCTCTCCCTCTCACTTTCTCTCAGCCTCACCAACAAACAAAAAGAAAAAAAAGTTAATTCTGTACAATTAGATAAAGTTTGTTTTTAAATTTGGGAAGAAGACCATTAAAGGATTCTCAATAAGAGAATATTTAAAATAACACTTACATTACCTCAGGTTTTATTTCAATTTATTAAAAGGTTTATACTGGTCTTTTTTTTATTCTTTATTTATAGCCGGAACCACCAAAGAAACCATCTAATTGGAGAAGAAAACACGAAGAATTCATAGCCACCATAAGAGCAGCTAAAGGCCTTGATCAGGCACTTAAAGAGGGTGGAAAACTTCCTCCTCCTCCTCCACCTTCTTATGATCCTGGTATATGAAATATTATTTATTTATATATTCATGAAAACAAAATAATGATACATTTTATAAATTTTAAGTTGTTATTAAACTTTATTATAATAATGGAACTGATGAAACATAATCTTGAAATGCTTTTATATAAAATAATGGTGATAATCCAAGCATCCAGACTTATAAAGACAAATCAGTATACAGCATAGTATTTTTATCTGAATGCTTTTATTTAAAGAAGAAGTGGTATAATAAATATTTTTAAATTACTATAGTAACCATTACATGCTAGTATTCCAGGAAATCATTTAATCTTGCTCACTGTGGATTAGAATGTACTCATTTAGTAAGATTCCTATATTAGTTTGCCTGGTTCTTTAGTATCTTCTCATCTGAGAAGGAAAAAATAAATTTTAATCTACACTACTTGTAAAGTATACAATTCATAAACTGTAATATAGACCGAAAACTTAAATGGTGCCTTAAATTTATATGTTGTTATATTTTCTTCATTGGGCAGCTAAAAGTTACTTGTTGATTATTACCAAACAATAAACTTGTTGAAATAAATTAAGATATTTTGATACTGATAAATTTTTATGTGTGTTTCTAGTGTCTCATTTAATTGGGATTTTTATAATGCCACAAAATTTTTTTCTATAGATTTGTGATTTAATTAAAATTATTTACAGTATACTTTGTGTTTTGGGAGAATATTTTATCTTGGAAGTATTTGCTATTTCTTAAATTTGAATTAAATATTTTTTTTTTGAGAGGTTTTTGCTATAGGGTGCGTGCACTCTCCAGAAAGACAAAGAGAGACAGACAGAAAGCAAGAAATCACCCCCCGGGGGGGATGGCCACACTACAGTCCCTTCTCCATTCTTCTCTCGGGATCTTGGGCACGCATGCACACGCACCTGGCATGAGTTGAAGCCACTGGATCCCAGACTTGAATCGTGGTCGACTACATGAGAGTCCAGTGACATAGCC
Organism: Tupaia belangeri chinensis; assembly: GCF_000334495.1. NCBI lineage: Eukaryota > Metazoa > Chordata > Mammalia > Scandentia > Tupaiidae > Tupaia > Tupaia belangeri. The sequence continues at coordinate 73,335 of NW_006203909.1, forward strand.
ATTACACCCACTCCTGGTCCCAGAATTAAATATGTTAATAAGGTATATTTTTATCATTTCTTGTGTTGAGATTGCCAAGAGAAAATAAAAACTATTTAAAGTCAATTAAGCTATTTCTTAATGGTTTTTTGAAATAGAAGATTTTATATTAAGCCCATTTCTTAAAACGTATTTTAATGTTACTTGTTATTCCTGTTTGAATAGTCTACCATATAAAATATATATATTCATGATGAAAATAAATGATATTTATATAAAAAGAAATAACAGGTTTATTCTTTTGTATTGAAGATTTTCTTTCATTTATGTTTTTCCTCATTTGATTCAAAGCTAGGAGAAAATCAGGAATTTATCATGTAATAGCAGATATTTTCTTACATATTTAGATATGTTAGGCTCGGTGGTTATATGGGAAATTTTGCTTGTTTGATGTCATTACTTATAATCTTTACTCTTTATAAAAACTAATGTTTTTTATGTCCCATTTCAAGTACTCTACTCTTAATCTGTTTCTGTTTTAGATTATATTCAGTGTCCATATTGCCAGAGGAGATTTAATGAAAATGCGGCTGATAGACATATAAATTTCTGTAAAGAACAGGCAGCACGAATTAGTAATAAAGGGAAATTTCCTACTGATACCAAAGGAAAACCAGCTTCTCGAACACAGGTGAAATGCCCAACTTTAATTATTACTACAAATAAATGAGAAAATGTCTTTCACACTTACAGTTTTGTGTTTATGTTCTATAAGATATTAGCAATAGTTTTCTCACTTGCTAAAATAGAAATATTGTTAAAGGAGCAGTAAGATATTTGAATAGTTAGTTAAGAAAAAAAATTCTTAGAAGTAATTGATTTGAAAGTGACTTCAGCTTATTGAGACTTGCAAATATATTCATATAAAGAGGAAAAAAGTGAAAAAGTAAGTTAAAGATAGGTGAAACAGATGAAGCAGAGGGGTTAGAAGAGTAAGGAAATGGCATTAAAACTCAAAGCTTGAAAGTCATGTAATAAGTACCAAATATTATCATGTTATATTAGTAATATACATGAAGGAAGGAAAACCTTTCTTTTCAGAGTTAATTGCTAGTTTGGAACTTTTAGACAAATAATATTTCATGTATGTAAGCCTTTATTTCTTCATCTATCAAGTGATAACATACTTTACATGTTTGTGAGAAGCAAATGAAATGGTGAGTGTGAAAGCACTTAGCTAACCATAATCTATACTAGGAATTATATTTATTTAATTTTCAGTTGCTCATTGCTAGAATATAAATAGTCCCTGCAATTTTGCTAAATTCAGTGATTATAATAACTTTTTTGTAGATTTCTTAGTAATTTTTCTGTATCTAATTATGTCACCTATTAATAAAAACAGTTTTACTTTCTCCTCTGCAATCTCTATGCCTATTTGTGTTTGTGACTTATTTCACTGGCTAAACCTTTTGGAACATTATTGGATAGAATTAATGGCAGTGAGAAAGAAGTGTATCTCATGGTTTTTGGATGGAAAATTCTATAGATGGCTGTTAAGTCCATTTGATTTATGGTATCATTTAGAACGTTTATCTCTTTACCTATTTTTTGTCTAGATGTTCTGTCCAGAGGGGATAGTGCAGTGTTGAGGTCTCCAACAATTAGTGTGTTGCAGTCTATCTCCCCTTCTAAATCTAACAGTCTTTCATTCACATATTTGGGTGCTCCTGTGTTAGGCACATAGATATTAATAAGCATTATATCTTCTCAATCAATTGACCCTTTTACTACAATATAGTGCCCTTCTTTATCTCTTTGAACAGTTTTTGTTTTAAAGCCTATTTTGTCAGAAATTAGTATTGCAACTCCAGCTCTTTTTTGGTTCCCATTTGCATGGAAAACTTTTTTCCAATCCTTCACTTCCTATGTATGTCTTTATCCATGAAGTGGGTTTCCTGTAGGCAACAGAGAGAGGGTTTCTGTTTTTTAATCCATTCAGCCAGTCTGTGTCTCTTGATTGGAGAATTTAATCCATTACCGTTCACTGTTATCATCCATGTTCCTGCATCTGTCCTGACATTTAAGTTGGCCATTGTCTTAGTTACCTTTTATTCCTTTTTTTCTGGCTGTTACTTCTTTAGTTTTCCTGGAATAGTACTTTCTTCAGGGTTTCTTAGAGAGCTTGCCTGGTGTTGGCAAATTCTTTATTATTGAGAGAAGTTTTTCTGTTATATGTTGTTTTCTCCCCCTCTCTTTTCTGTGAACTAACCAAAGTTACTTTGTTTTAGCAATGGAACATCTGAATAAAATATATTATACTACCATTGATGGGAAACATATTTTAGAAAACCTTTCTCTGAGATGAAATATTTGAATCTGTACTTTCTCAACTTGAGTAATTCAGTGTTAATTAAAAGACTGCTTATTTAATAGAATATAAGCTTTCATCCTTCCAATTTTTTAATAGTAGTAAAATATATGTAACATAAAATTATCATAACCATTTTTAGTATACAGTTCGTGGTATGGGATATATTCATAATGTTATGTAACCCATAATGTTATGTAACCTTCACCACCATCCATCTCTGTAACTTTTTTTTTTCATCTATGTAACTTTTTTTCTTTTAACACCCAAAATTTTATGCCCAGAGAATATGAGCATTTGAACTGCTGGTTTATAATTCATAACCAGAAAGTGTTGATAAAATATTTTATTTTCATTATTTTAGTATAAGCCACCTGCACTTAAAAAGACAAATTCTCCTGGAACCACATCATCAGGATCTTCACGGTTACCACAACCAAGTGGCACTAGCAAAACTGTTGTAGGTAATGAGGTCCATAGAATAACTTACTTTATTTTATTTTTTTTTAGAATTACTTATTTAATTTTATTATTATTATTGTTTTTAATTTGCTATAGTCATGTGCAGTCATGAGAGAGAGCATGAGAGAGAGAGTGAGTTAGAAAGCAAGCTGCCAGGTCTAGGACTCAAATCGTGGTCAGCTACATGGGAGTTCAGTGCCTTAACCACTGTACCACCTTCTGGCTGGCCCTATAGCTTACTTTTTTAAAATAAACCATGTTAGTGATGGAAGTGAAGGTAGTTGTCTATTCTGGATTGTTATAATAGACTTATAATTAAGAAAAAATAAGTAATTCTGTGTAAAAAATAAAATTATTTCTAATAGCTCCTATTTCATATATATCTTTTAAAATTCTTTGATAGATTGTAATTGATGTGTCATCTATTAATAATAGTTTGCCATATTGTTATCTTAATTCTTTGACAATAGTATTTTCCCCTTATTGGTGCTTTATCATCTCATTCCTTTCTGAACATGACAATTAATCTTGACAGTCAAGTATTTAATAGTTTGAAGAATATATTGACCACTGAAGTATACCTTGATTTACATATCAATTGTTTGAAAGAAATTCTGAATTAAAGGATATATATACACATATATATATTATGTATATATATGTTTTATATATATATATATAATTACTATAATATATATATGTATATATATAAATTTCTTAGCTGGTAATTTTTGAGTTATAGCCACAAAAGTATTACTAAAGTATTGCTTTTCTTGTCAGATCCTCTGCTTTATGTGTTTTTTTTCTTTCAGAGTATTGTTATAATTAATGCCTTTTTTATTATAAGGTGTGCCTTCAAGTAAAGTGTCTTCAGTTAACAGCTCTTTAGGAAACAAACTTCAGACTTTATCTCCTTCTCATAAAGGCATAGCAGCCCCTCATGCAGGGTAAGTATACATGGAGTTTATTAGTGGTATGTATTTAAATAATATTAAAGTCTTATTTTGTTTAGATAATTAACATTTTCTTAGTTGAATAATTTTCTTCTGGAAATTTAGACTAAAGAAGCAATATGGAATGTAGAAAGTTTTTAATAATAAACCTAATTTATTAAGTACTATGTATCAGGCACTGTTAGAAATTTTGTATATACTTCATTAAAAGTGGCCCATAACCAAAGAGTTAGAGACTCAGATAGCAAAGTAATTTTCTTGAAGTCACTTATCTGTTAAGAGTTAGAAGCAGGATTTAGATTGGGATCTTTTTGGCTGTAAACATTGAACTTTTCACAAATTTTATCATAACATAAAATTTAAATAAATTTATCAAAATATTTACCTTTGTTAGAATAATGAATTAAGAAAACTCACAAAGGAATATTTTTCAGCCATAAAATATATAATGATTCTGCTATGATAAGAGAAATATATAAGATATAAAACTTCATGTTTAGTTTGATAGAAATTTAAAATATTTGTAGACAAAAAAGATTAAATATGGTGAAATAGTAACTGTGAGTGGTTGATTTCCTTTAATTTATTTTATTTTTTTTTTGTAATTTCTGTTTGCATACGATTTTATATACCTGGCTTTTAATGAGTAGTGTAGTTAAACTTTCAATAATCTATTTTAATGTGGGAAAAATTACTGGTAACACTAGAGTTTTTAATAAGCTAGCTCTTGTTAGAAACTTACCTTCTCTTTCATTTTGATAATTCAGAAAATAGTAGGATTGCCTCAGGTCCATTACAGTGAAGACGTATACCTGTATTTGTTCAAAGACTGAAACAGTGGTTTACGAAAATATAGTACATGTTTTCAAGACTTGGTTTTATGTAGGTCAAATTCACTTTAGTTTTCATGAGAGAAATATTATAAGGGTGTCTGTCAGATAAAAATAAGTATTGTTTCTTAATTCAGACTCCAAGACCTAAAAAGAGGCTAAGGTAACTGTCGTGATAGAAAAGGAAAACAATCAACTAACAAAATCTAAGTTAAATGTTTTTTCTTACTGTGCTTTCAAAAAGAAGAGACAAGCTAGACATAAGAAAAAGGCAGGTAATCAGTACAAAAAGAAAAAGTAAAAAAGCGTCTCATCTTCCAGTGGTAAAAATCTAATTTTGGGGGGGGGCTTTATTGAATTGACTCATTGAATGGTTAAGTTAAATATAGACTTAACAATATGTTTTAATTTTGGAGCCTTTTTACCAAATCACAGGTAATTGCCTTCTAGTTAGGTTATAGTATATATTTGTAGTCTTATTTATAGTTTGATTTACAGTTGATTATGAACTAAAAGCTGATTTTTTTGGTAGTACCTCACCTATTATACCGGTGATTTTATCAGTTGGCAATATTAGGTTGTAGTGTATTCTTTTTTTTTAAAGAATTATTGGGTTGTCAGAAAAGTCTTGACTCATTTTTACTTGGAAAAATACATCATGACTTTTCAGACAACTCTATATTTATTTAATTTTACTTATTATTTTTTTAATTTGACTGAAGAGAGAAAGGGAAAGACAGATGCAAAGTAAGAAAGAAAGCCACCAAGTCTAGGATTCAAACCATGGTAGGCCACGTGGGAGTCCAGTGTCTCAACCACCAACCACCTGCCAGGCCATGGGTAGTACTGTATTCTAAACTAGGGCATATGAAATTGTTTGGTAGAATGTAAAAAGGGTACTGACCTTGGAGTTAGAAAACTAGGCTTCTGTATACTACTGTGCCACTAAATAACTATATGAAATAAAAAAGTCATGACATAAAAATATGTCATGATGACCCAATATATGACTTTGAATATATCATTCTCTCTCTCCTTCAGGTAGTCTTCTCTAACTCTGCTTAGACCTTGAAAACTTATCTAAGAAAATCTGACCAATATTTATATGACCCCACTAAGGGAGAATACTTTTTTATAAATAAGCAGAGATTTTAAGTACAATAATTTTGTGAATTGTTCACTGCTTATAAGAACATGATTAAACATTTTTTATTGTCCCACATCTCTTGAACTGTCAATCATATCTGTTCAAATTCTCACTGCCAATTCTTTGTAAGATCCTTACATGTTAAAGAAGAGTTTCCAGCTGTTGAGAAAGAAACTACTGAAAGTAGTGTTCACTTCTATCCAGTATATATATAACTATAGTAATTGGAATTCTATTATGCTACTATATTAAATTAATACCATTTAGCTTTCTATATAGTTGCAAAGTTTTTCGTTGTTGTTATATAGTATATTTTTATTTTAGAATTACTGAGGTAATAATTTGTTTCCCTTGCCAGATCATAAGCTCCTTGGTGGCAGAGACTATGTATGTAACTACCAAATATAGTAGAATGCCTGATATACCGGCACCCAAATTTTTGGTTACCAAGAGAAAAAATAAAATTAATAAATTAAATCCCTAATCTGTAAACCTGTTAGTACAGCACAGAATTATGGCCTTGCTGCAGGTGAAATACTTGCACTTGGATAGCCAGCATTATTCCATTTATATAGTTGATTCAGTACTGAGTGAAGGTGAAATTAAGACCTCTAACTAATACATATATTCTGTAGGTGTATACTGTAATGTTCAGGAAGTTGAGTATCTGCTAAGATTAGTGAATGACATCATTTCAATGGCTTGCAGTTGTTTAAACCCTGGTGTACCCAATCTTTATATTGTGTTCTACTTTTATCAGGCGTGCTAGTGATCTGTAATATTTAGCATAGATTGAAGTCATGCTAAAGAAAAAAATTATCTTTCTACTTTGAAGAATTCTCATGTGTTTGGTAATTAACTTCTAGATAACCTTTGAGTCAACTTTTATCATTTTTTTAAAGCAAAACATTTACAATGGAAAAATTTTGCTTTATTCTATAAGGTTACGATCTTTAATGCTTAGAAGTTTTAGAAGTATAGTGAAACACTCAGCTTTTAAATACGTATTGCCACTTTTGAATCGGGTCAGTTTACATAGCTGTGCCTGGAGAATTGTGTTTTCTTAACAGTTAATCACCAATTTAAATAGATATTTCAACTAATAATTTTCAATAGATAAAAATACCAATTTTCATAGATTTACTTTTCATCCTCTGAAAAAGTGTTAGTTTACTTTAGAGATTGACTAGTAGATGTGGTAAAAATTAGACCCACAGAATATACATAAAGATCCTGTCTTAATTTAAATGACTGAATTTGGGACTGACTCCAAGGCACAGAGGTACCATGCTGGTCAAGAGAAACTGGATTGCATACGAAGACCAAAGTTCCAATCCCTAGCCATCACACTGAGTACACACATAAGTGCCCAAGATCCAACAGGCTGGAAGACTGGAGGAAGGCTATTACAGCATAATCAGGCCCTATGGAGGTCACTTTTCTCTCTCTCTCTCTCTTGCATGTGCCTTATCTTGAATAAAAAGAAAAAAGGTTAATTGAATTAGGTTTCTCATACTTTATTATATTAAAACTAAGAGATAAAGGTTTAGGTGCATTTAAATATGAATGGAAATACATTTTTATAAGCCAGTGTTTTTTTTTAATTTTTTTTTTTCCTTCAGAAAGGTTTTTGCTGTAGGGCATGTGCACTTGCTGGAAAGAGAAAGAGAGACAGAAAGTGAGAAATCACCCCCCGAGGGGGTGGCCACGCCACAATCCCTTCTCTGTTCTCCTCTGGGGATCTTGGGCACGCACACACATGTGCCTGGCATTAGTTTAAGCCACCGGGTCCAGGACTCAAACTGTGGTTGACTACATGCGGGTACAGCGACAGGCATTACGCCAACTGCTGTTCCTAAAACCAGTCTTTTGATGTTTGTATATTAAGTATGTGTGGAGCATGATTTAGACTTTTATGACCTTTGCTATCTTTTCTTACTGAACTATTGTAGAAGTACCTAAAACAATGTAGAATTGCAGAACTTGGCTTCTTAGGAGTGTAAGCTGTTGGATTAGGGAGCTAAATTTGCCATGGAATTGGAATACTAAATTGTCTGTGGAAGATTAATGTATTTAAGATTATAAGTAGACATATGACATATTTCAAGATTTTGAGTGCCTCAGACCATCAAACATCTTTTTTTTTTTTTGAGAGGGTTTTTTTCACTATAGGGTGCGACGCACACACATGCGCCTGGCATTAGTTTAAGCCACCGGGTCCAGGACTCAAACTGTGGTTGACTACATGCGGGTACAGCGACAGGCATTACGCCAACTGCTGTTCCTAAAACCAGTCTTTTGATGTTTGTATATTAAGTATGTGTGGAGCATGATTTAGACTTTTATGACCTTTGCTATCTTTTCTTACTGAACTATTGTAGAAGTACCTAAAACAATGTAGAATTGCAGAACTTGGCTTCTTAGGAGTGTAAGCTGTTGGATTAGGGAGCTAAATTTGCCATGGAATTGGAATACTAAATTGTCTGTGGAAGATTAATGTATTTAAGATTATAAGTAGACATATGACATATTTCAAGATTTTGAGTGCCTCAGACCATCAAACATCTTTTTTTTTTTTTGAGAGGGTTTTTTTCACTATAGGGTGCGTGCGCTCACCAGACAGAGAGAGACATAGAGACAGAAAGTGAGAAATCACCCCCCAGGGGGGATGGTCACACCGCAATCCCTTCTCCTCCATTCTCCTCCTGGGATCTTGGGCACGCACGCACATGCGCCCGGCATGAGTTTTAAGCCACCGGGTCCGGGACACGAACCGCGGTCGACTACGTGGGAGTCCAGCGACATAGCCATTACGCTAACTGCTAGTTCCCAAACATCTTTTTTTAAAAAAAAGAGTGTGGGGAAAGTTTATATGTATTATATAACATTGTTAGATTTTCTTTCACTATAGCAGATGATGAATTATTACAAAAAGTTAGGAAAAAAATTTAGAAGCATTTACATTAAAAGATCCTTAGTCTTTTTGTTCTATGGTTCCACATAAGATAGGGAAAGGATATGACAGTGCTGGATACACAGATAGATGTCTACAAAGATAGAAAATACAACTTGCTACTTTTTCCCCTATTTTATTTCAGATATCATGTTTTTATAATATCTCAATCTACTATGCTTGCTACAGTTATGCAACATGCCTAATAAACCACACTGAGCAACTTCCTAAGTAGATTAACTCGCATGGCATCAACAATAAATAAGGACCTTTCCTAGATTAAAAGTTTATTTCAAATCAGGAATAGGTTGATGTCATTGCTAAAGTTTTTTTGAAAAATGCTTTTTAAGGCTATGAATATTTCGAAAGTCTGAAAAAATATTACATATGTAAAATCTGGCTTGTTGTGATTTATAAATTTTGTTTTCAATACATAGCGTAACAGTAGCAAATTATAATAGAACATAAGTGATACATAATTTGAGTCCAAAAATAACATTTATTAATTTACTAGCATTTAAGCTAAATAATATGTGAATTGTGTGTACACATACACACACACATGCAAAATTGAATTTTGTATCATAGGTTTATGGTATAAATAATGATTGGACCCTGCCTTTACTTTACTCATATATTTCATGAGCCAAAAAGAAACACCCTTGACTGTGTCTTGCTGTGACATATCCTTCCCTAGCCTTCCAACTGTTATGGATCATAGGTGCTAGTTAGTTTGACAGGATCTTTTTCTTTTTTTTTTTGGAGAGGTTTTTGCTATAGGGCATGTGCGCTCGCCAGACAGACAGAGAGAGACATAGAGACAGAAAGCGAGAAATCACCCCCCAGGGAGGATGGTCACGCCGCAATCCCTTCTCCTCCATTCTCCTCTCAGGATCTTGGGCATGCACACACACGCGCCCGGCGTGAGATTTAAGCCACCGGGTCCGGGACGCGAACCACGGTCTACTACGTGGGAGTCCAGCGACACAGCCATTACACTAACTGCCGGTTCCCAGTTTGACAGGATTTGAACCAAGGGACTCCCGTTCAGTTTCATTATCACACAGCAACGCCTGACTGCTTGTGCTACCAAGGCTGGGCCTGAACCTGCCTTTAATTTAAGTTTTCAAAATCTGAAAATATTGGCAGTTCTCTCTTGTATATAATATTTGTAATATTTCCATTAGATAATTACTTTTAGTTATTAGGTTATGCGCATCTCCTTTCTTACATTGAATGTTGTTTCACATGTAGGATTTAAGTACTTATGATATTAGAATCTGTTTTAAAATGTAGTTTAAAATTTTCTAAATTTAAGTTCCAGTAATTTTTTTCCCCTGGAAAAGAAAGTTAAGGTTTTTAAATTTATTATTCACAGATCTTTGTATAAAATTTTAAAGGTAACTACTTCTCGGAACAATGACACTTTGGTAATTGTTTAATGACTCAAAGAAAAATCTAATTAAAATTTCTTTTTTTTTTTTAATTTTCTTTTTTTGAGAGATTTTTACTATAGGGCACATGTGATCTCTAGAAAGACAGAGACAGAAAGCGAGAAATCACTACCCGGGGTGATGGCCACGCCGCAATCCCTTCTCCTCCATTCTTCTCTCGGGATCTTAGGCACGCATGCACACGCACCCAGCATGAGTTTAAGCCACCGGGTCTGGGACTCGAACAGTGGTCGACTACATGGGAATCCAGTGACATAGCCATTATGCCAACTGCTTGTCCCGAATTAAAATTTCAAATAGGTGAATTTTCCTGTACTCTTTCACAAATTAAAACAGTCACATTTAATCTCAAACATTTTAGAAATTTTGTTATCATATTTAATGAAGGTAGATTTTTTAGACTTTAAATCCTAATATAAACACCACCAGTTGCAGAATATTAACTTTTACAACAAAATGCCTGCTATATATAGGCTACTGAAAGAACATAAAAATGAATTTAAGTTTGTTCCTCCTCAGGGACCCTCATAGCCTAAATAGATTTAAAAAAGTTTTTTCTAGACACCAAGATTCATGAGTACATGTTTCAGGTCTCTCTTAACACTGTATTCCCAAAAATACCACAGTGCCTGACACATAGTAATTTCTTTAAAAAAAAAAAAAATGTCTATTTTATTTATTTATTTTTTTTAAGTTGACCAGAGAGAGACCAAGAGAGAGAAAGGAAAAATGAGAAAGCAAGCCACCAGGTCCAGGACTCGAACTACAGGTGGCCATGTAGGAAGGAGTCCAGCACCTTAACCACCATGCCACATGCTAGCCCCCATAGTAATTTCTTAGTTTACTGAGTCAGTAACTGAAAATATGAATGAGAAAACAAATGTCCCTTACAAAGAATGTACTTTAAAAGGTAACAGTGATATTTTATTCAGTGGTCATTTAAGATAGTTTTCCTAATTTTCCAATTTAATTTTCCTAATCCCACCTGTGAATGAATATCGGTGATGATACCTATGATTCAGTCTGGTTGATAGAAGACTGTGAAGTGTCCTACAGACTTGTAGTTTGTCCTGTTATCCTCTAGATGGAGATCCTATATGCTTTTGGTTAAAAAGAAAAAATAGAAGCTTTCAGAAGCCATGTTACTTAACATTTCTATATGCAATTTTTGTAATTGCCATCTTTATTTTTTCATATTTCACTTTTCTCTACATAAATTTCAGAAATAAACTCATTCTTTTAGAAAATCAGATGTGTTAAGGATGTAATCAATCCTTAACTTATATTTAGAAATGTAAAATGCTGGGGAAAGAATAATAGAGAAGAAAAAGTTGTGAATTCGCAGAATGGAAGAATTAGATTATATGTGAATAACACTTTGCAGTTCACTTCTAACTTCACACATTCTCTTTGAAATGATTACTCCTTTCCTTTGATCAGTTCCATTGCATCATATTTTTATGATGTATGTATGATTTTGGCATTTGTTTGAATGTCATCAAAGCTGGTAGGATGGCCTGTACATTGGAAAGTTTCCTACCTACCAATGAACTTTGTATGAACTTTCTAAGGATTCTTTTTAGCATTAGTTTTTAATATGACAATCAGGTAATTAAGTGCTTGGTGGGTGAATTTCTGATGAATCAGAATGTCTTTTAAAAATTATTTATATAAAGAAACAGTAGCAATCTCCTTATGGGTACACCTTTATATATTTTAATAGTAAGATGGACAAGTTAGGCCCTCCACTTCGAACTGGAAGACATGTGCAAAGGTTGTATGACAGTGATACAAAATCAGACAGTGCCATCAAAAGACATGAGTTATTACCCATTTACAAGTAAGTATTTGTAACTCAGTTTGATTAATCTTTTAAAAATATTTCCTTAAGGGCTTTATATAATAGAATACTATAACTTTTACCTTCCTGTATTAAAAATAAAAAAACTTAAGTTTAACCATTTTTAAGCCAAAGATGCTAAATAATATTTTAGAACTTAAAACATTTTGATATTTTGTGAACATTTCTATTATCCTAAATAAACCTGTTGTTAGGTCATATATTTTATTCCATTAAACATTAATTTTAAGAGAATTTAAATAGCAATCACCTTTAATAATTATTTTTAGGAAGCTTTTTTTAGGGGTGGTAGTTTTTTAAAGATCATAGGAAAAGTTAGGTGCGTATATGTGTGTGTGTGTGTGTGTGTGTGTGTGTATGTGTGTATAAAATATTGCCAAATTATTTTTTAGTCAACCAGTTGATACATTATTATTAAAAAAAAAAGGCAAAAATGTTTTTAGAAATGGTTCAGTATAAGGGGGTCCTCAGTTTGTTTCTTTTTTTTTTTGTTATGCAGTGGTACATAAATTCCACAGAAATGAAAGGGATGTGACACTACATTCTTTATCTGTTCTTTAGCTGACTAAAAAGAGAGTGTGGCAATGCCAGGCATTTTGCAGTTCTGTAGCATGAATCTTCATGGTTTAATAAATTGGGCTGTAACTCTAAGTCTAGTTCTCATTTTAAATGACGTAGTTAGAGCCTAATAAATTCATTTTGATTCAGATTGTAAAATATTAACTTTTAATCAATACCTACTTGAGATTTTGCTTACTATGTATGTATGACAAGTAATAATAAACTTAATAGAAGTACAATTAAAATGAAAGAAGTCTTTAAGAGAGTAGTGGCAATTATGTTGTTTTTAAGTAGTGATAAATCCTAGAAAGAAGATGGTGTTCTGAGCCATTTTTGATTTGTGCAGTTACTAGTGTTATCAGTACCCTGTGTAGTAGATCTCAAATGCATACTGACAGTAAAATAGGTTAAGTACAATTCTAAATTGAAATGTTATTTTATTATTTGTTTCAGTTGTAGCAGCCATATTCCAAATACAATACAGTTAACACTTTTCCGACTGTGGCCAGATAGAAAAATCTGTTGACTGTTAAGAGACTGTATCATGTTCTAAGTACTGATCAAGGCAGACAGTTCCTCCTGTTCTCTTCAGAATGGTCATTGGCATTTAGATTCTACCTTTTATAAGATGTTAATAAATGGGAAAATAATTGGTAGGCATTTAATATGGCAGCTGTTAATTTTCCTCTAAGTAAATAATTTGAACAGCTTTAAATGATCTGTTATTGTGGAACTATAATATGTATGTATATTCATAAGTGCATTAGTATCATCTTTGTATTTCATATACATGTTATATAAAGGTGATAAGATTTCTTGTAAGGCTTTTCTAGAGCCAAAAAGAGGCAGAAAAAAGAGTGTCTTTCCTATTTGAATGCCATTTTTTATAATGGTTTTAGAGATTGTATTTTAGAAAGGCTCTGTAGTCTACCACATCCCTAGAGAGGCTATACTGAAGTACAGTAGAATGAACCCCATGAATGGATGTGGAGTGACTATTTGAAGAGGTCTAGGGCATTCCATCTGTGCACCAAAGTGATTCTGTGCTTATTGAAGTTTAGTGACTACTCAAAGGAACTACCGTTTGAACGACAGGATTGAATATTGTATAGGAAATTTGTAGTACAATCCACTTATATTCAAGTTCAAATACTACTTTGGCCACATAACTTTGCAGTTCACATAATTTCTCTGAAAACAAATTTCTTCAACTTTAAAATGGTAATAACATCTTCTGAGATTTGAGAGAATATTAAGTAAAGTGAAGTATGTGTAGTGCCTGGCTTTATATTTGTCATGTAGTTGGATGTTGGAAAAAATAATAGATACTACTATTGCCTGCAGGAATTTTGGAAATAGCTATATAAAACTTCAAGAAATTCTCTCTAACTTTGCCATCTAAGTAGAATAGGAAAAATTTCAGCCAAAATTTAAGAATTTCTAGTCTAAAGTAATTTTTTAAAAATATTCTGCTTGTTCATATAATACAGCAATGATTGGGACCAGCAGTTAGCGTAATGGCTATATCACTCCCATGCAGTCAACCGCTGTTTGAGTTCCGGACCCGGTGGCTTAAACTCACACCGGGCATGTGTGCATGAGTGCCCAAGATCCCGGGAGGAGAATGGAAGAGAAGGGATTGCAGCGTGGCCATCCCCCTAGGGGGTGATTTTTCACTTTCTGTCTCTCTGTCTCCCTCTGTCTTTCTGGTGCACACCCATGCCCTAAAGCCAAAACCTCTCTAGGAAAAACAAACAAACAAAAAACATTGATTACCTGTGAAATAAAAAGATTTGAATAAATGTCTAAATAAAGGGAGGAAACTAATTGTATTGAACATCCAAACCCAGGTTCTAAAAAATGTTAGCTGTGTTGAGTAGGTTATTAAAGGGCTCAATTATCTCTTCTGTAAAATGAAGTTACGAATCCTTACCTACTTCATAGGATTGCTAGGATCAGTTAAGTTTGCATATGCAAGACAACTAGAAATATATTTGGAATGCAGTAAGCACAGTTATATAAATGTTAACTTGTAAGTATAAGTAGCAGTAGTGATGGTATTATCATCATCTACTATGCTATGTTTATATAAATTGATTTAATGGCTATATCACTCCCATGCAGTCAACCGCTGTTTGAGTTCCGGACCCGGTGGCTTAAACTCACACCGGGCATGTGTGCATGAGTGCCCAAGATCCCGGGAGGAGAATGGAAGAGAAGGGATTGCAGCGTGGCCATCCCCCTAGGGGGTGATTTTTCACTTTCTGTCTCTCTGTCTCCCTCTGTCTTTCTGGTGCACACCCATGCCCTAAAGCCAAAACCTCTCTAGGAAAAACAAACAAACAAAAAACATTGATTACCTGTGAAATAAAAAGATTTGAATAAATGTCTAAATAAAGGGAGGAAACTAATTGTATTGAACATCCAAACCCAGGTTCTAAAAAATGTTAGCTGTGTTGAGTAGGTTATTAAAGGGCTCAATTATCTCTTCTGTAAAATGAAGTTACGAATCCTTACCTACTTCATAGGATTGCTAGGATCAGTTAAGTTTGCATATGCAAGACAACTAGAAATATATTTGGAATGCAGTAAGCACAGTTATATAAATGTTAACTTGTAAGTATAAGTAGCAGTAGTGATGGTATTATCATCATCTACTATGCTATGTTTATATAAATTGATTTTATGTTTATATAAATTGCAGTTTATTTCTATCTCATAACCTTCCTATAAGGTAAGTAATTATTCTATAAATGAGGGAACTCAGACTTGTGTCAACTACTGTCACAAAGCTAATCAGTTGCATTTGGGATTTGAGCTTAGATTCATCTGAATCTGAAGTCTATACTTTTAGAATTATAACACACAATTTAACCTACATTTTCTTTGATTCCTTATTTCAAAATGGGAATTTAGTGATGATCCAACTGAAAGTCTTAATACCTGATAGCCCAGGCTATGCAATTGGTGAATTTAAATATGAGGATGCTATATAAGCCTGTTGATTTTAGTTGCTGTTTCCAAGATGTTTCATAAATTGAATATTATATATTAAAGTGGTTAATTTTTTTTAAATCATATTTTATTTCCTTAGGATAATAAAACTTGTTTAAGGTATTACTGAATGATGTATTTAACAGAACACTTCCATGTTTCAAGAGAACTATAAATTTAGACTTTTTAAAAAAACTTGACAACTTTCTGAATATTATGTATTTTATAAAAGATATGTGTGCATATTTTTATTGATTTTATATATTATCAGGATAGTGTTCATAAGTGCAAAATATTTTGGTTTGTTCTTAGTATTAACAATTATTTGTTCTCAGCTCAAATAATTATTTGGACTTTTAATATTTTGAACTTCTCTCCTAATTACTTTTCTGATTATGCAAATAGGCAACTTGAGAAATGAATGCTTACTGTTTCATACTTTTTTCTTATGCTATCTTTTTTTTCTCTTGTAGAACTAACATCAAATCTCGAAATTCTACGCCACCTAGTTTGGCAAGAAATCCTGCTTCAGGTGTGCTTACAAGCAAAAGAAAAACATATACCGAAAGCTATATAGCCAGGTATGTTTAGCTCTGACATAAAAATGTGTGTGTAAACACACACACACACACACACACACACATATATATATTTTTTTTTTCGAAAATCATATTTTCAAATAATAACAAGTTACTTATAGCAAATCTGATTTTTCATTTGCCGTATGGCTCAGCTTGGCTTTTAAGTTGTACATTAAAGAAATGATTTAGGCATAAAAAATATTGTTCTGTACCTTGTAGTTACAATTACTGTAAATGTTTATAATTTGTTCAGTTCTATTAGATTAATTTGGGATTTTGTTGTCTTAATTTTTACCAAAACATGGTTATTTTCACCTCTACAAATATAACTATACCTGCTTTGAACCAGTACTATTAGAATTTCTAGCAACATTTCAATGTTTGAATCTATCCTCGAAGGTGATTATACATATACTTTCAATTCTTGGGGGTTTTTTTAGAGGATTTTCCCTTATAGTGCATATAATTGACAGAGAGAGAGATGTGAGAGGGAAAGTGAGAAATCATTCCCCAGGCGAGATGGCCACACTGCAATCTATTCTCTTCCACTCTCCTCCTGGGATCTGGCACATATGCAAAGGCGCCCGGGGTGAATTCCAAGCCACGAAGTCCAGGACTCGAACCATAGTTGACCATGTGGGAGTCCAAGGATATAACCGCTACACCGTCTGCTGGCCCCTATATGCTTCCATTTCTAATCTGTCTTGATAATTTACTCAACTTCAGCATTCACTGCTTTTAAACATGATAAATTCGTCTCACTATTTATATGCTTTTTTAATATATCCCAACTAGTTTCAGAAACTTTTAAGACATGGTAAATAAATCCATGAAGTACAGTGAGATACAGTTTTTGTTTTATTTTATTTTTCTGAAATGGAAGAAAAATAGGAAGGAAAAATAAACATAAGCATTAAGGAACTGGCAGATGGGGGAACCAGCAGTTAGCGTAATGGCTATGTCGCTGGACTCCCACGTAGTCGACTGCGGTTCGTGTCCCGGACCCGGTGGCTTAAAACTCACGCCGGGCGCGTGTGCGTGTGTGCCCAAGATCCCGAGAGGAGAATGGATGAGAAGGGATTGCGGCGTGACCATCCCCCCTGGGGGTTGATTTCTCGCTTTCTGTCTCTATGTCTCTCTCTGTCTGTCTGGCGAGCGCACGCGCCCTACAGTGAAAATCTCTCCAAAAAAAAAAAAAAAGGAACTGGCAGATGGTATGGGGATTAAGGTCCCTGGACTCCCACATGGCCAACCATGGTTTGAGTCTGGGACCTGGTGGCTTGCTTTCTCATTTTCCCACCACCCCCTCTTCTCACTCACACTGGTCAAATTAAAAATAAATAAAGTTAAATAAAATAATTCTTCAAAAAAATGAGCATTAAAAAGATACAATAGAGACTAATGGTGGTATAATGGTTAAGACAGCTGACTCTCACATGGCCAACTGCTCAGTTCGAGCCCTAGACCCAGTGTCTTGAAAAACACACTGGGTACATGTGCTTTTGTGCCCAGAAATACTGATAGGAGAATGGAGAATGGACTGTGATGTGACCATCTCCTCTGGAGGATGCTCTCTCTCTGTCTCTGTCTCTGGTGAGCACACATGCACTATAGCAAAAACAAAAACAAAACACAAGATACAATAAAAACAGAACAGTTCAAAAAACAAATGTCACTAGATTCTGTGCATCAGCTAGCCCTGAGCTACCAATTAGGGTGTAAATTTGGTATCAGCCAGTACACATGGGAAAATATTAGTTAAATGATTTATGATATCTAAAATAGAGCCAGTCACCTCTGGAAAAGTATAGATAATCCTGAGGCTTTAAAATTATTTTGTGGAATTTCATAAATGGGACACTGTATGATATAATGGATAACTTATTAATTAATATTCCATTATAAATACAGAAAAGAATTTTATGGAGTGTTTTTTCTTTCCTTTTTTTTTTTTAGGTTTTTGTCATAGGGTGCATGAGCTTGCTGGAGAGGGACAGAGAGAGAGAAAATGAAAAATAATCACCCCCTCGGGGATGCTCATGCTATAATCCTTTTTTCTTCATTCTCCTCCTGGAGTATTGGGCACACATGTACACACACCTGGTGTGGATTTCCAGCAATCAGGACCTAAACTGGAACCATGATCAACCATGTGAGAGCTCAACGACTTAACTACCATGCCAACTAGAGTGTTTTCTTAAGGTGCCCTCTACATAGGGTATAACACGACATCTGTGAATCACCATAAAACAGTTGTGATGTATTAGTGTTAGATGTAAGTTTTAAGGCTCTTCAAAAGGTCATAGAAAATATTAAAATATATTAAAATATTATGAAAAGCTATGCATGATATCAGGATTTATTGCACCAAAATAAATTCACATGTTAATTCTGTTATTCCACAGACTTTTTGAAGACTCCTCCTGTATATATTTTCTGATTTCAGTATAGGTATATAAGATCTGATTGAACCCAGGGATATGTTTTCAGGTCTATAAGATATTAGCTCTCGGGAACCAGCAGTTAACGTAATGGCTATGTCGCTGGACTCCCACGTGGTCGACCGCGGTTCGTGTCCCGGACCCGGTGGCTTAAAACTCACGCCGGGCGCGTGTGCATGCATGCCCAAGATCCCGAGAGGAGAATGGAGGAGAAGGGATTGCAGCGTGACCATCCCCCCTGGGGGGTGATTTCTCGCTTTCTGTCTCTATGTCTCTCTCTGTCTGTCTGGCGAGCGCACGCGCCCTATAGCGAAAAACCTCTCCAAAATATATATATATATATATATTAGCTCTCAATCTTAGTTGCCCATCAGATTCACCTATGGAGTTTCTACAAACGGTCATATCCAGTTCCTTCCTAGAGTTTCAATTTCTTTGATTTGTGGAGTGGGGATTCAGACACTTGCCATTTAAAACACTTAAATAGTATTGGTTCTGCATAACAAGAAAGCCATGGAAGGATAGATGACTATCTTTCTAGCTTGATTTTTTAATAAGTGTTTGTCTGCTGAGGTTTCGATACATGTTAAATATCAAAGAAATAACTGTGTATTTCTTAGAGGTCTGGAGAATAGGTATACTTTATTGGTGTATGTGTGTAGAATTTTGTGTTTTGAATCAAGGCTGAGTATAGAATTAATACTGTATTATGAAACATGTGCAGTAATATACTAGAAGAAAAGGTCATCTTATCTCTCTAAAGTGACGGAAAAAAGAACTGCCAACATACAGGGGCAAAAATCACATTAAGAAATAAGTTTGGGTTATTTACTTATTTATTTAATTAATTTTTTTTAAAGATGATAGCTGATAGGAAGCCCAAAGCCATGCTTATTTACTTCCACTTATCACCTTATCCCAACCATCCCAGATAGAAATGATTATAATCATAGCAGATAGAGATCGCAGAGATTTTTTTTTTTTTAGAAGTATGATAGACTTTGTATCCTTGAAAACCCTTCTACTAAAAACACCTAGAAATATAGGATAAACTAAGACAAACATCCTTTTGAATATAGAGATAAGCTCTCAGGAGCGTAAGGAAAACTTTAACAGTACAGAAATAAAGGAAACTAGGGGTCATATTGGTAAATTAACCCTGACTCTGAAACTGCATTTGAACTTTTGACAGATCTTCATGATCAGGAAGCCTAGGTATTGATGTCATTGTGGGGGAGAGCAGTTGACTTTTTGGACTTTACGGGGTAGAGCACTAGAAGTTCACTTGTTGCTTCTCCTCCACCCAGGCCTCTAACTTCAAGCCAGGACTCTTGAAATGGCCACCAAGGAGCTGTTTTAGACTCAACTACAGAAACTCACATGGCAACATATTATACTTGGCCTTGGGATTATTTACAGAAAGTACAGAATGATAGCAGGGTACCATCAGGCATTTAACTTCCATTGGAGACTGGTTGTAGTCATGGAGCTAGTCTTTGGCCCTCTAAGAGACAGCTTAAGTGTGAGAGAACTAGATTTTATAGGGGACTATTTAGTTAAAAATGCATATTCCAGAAGGAATCATTATCTCTTATTAGAGTCTCATAGACTTCAGCTTTTAGGTTGTCTAAAGGCTGTGTCTAATTTCACTGGATTACCTGTCAACCCTGTTACCTAGAAACATAGCTGGCATTTCATTTTTATTGTATTTTTATTAAACGGCACTAAGATGTTATCCCAACTTCAGATTTGTCCATAGAGGGAAAAATGCTTTCTATAACACTTTTCTCATAGTATTCAAATTGTCTCTTACTGAAAGAGTGGAGTTAGTAAAAATCAGATAGGCATGTGACAATGGAAACCATCAGATACTGCTTATAAAATAAATCCATTTATTTAAAGAAATGAGAGAGGAAATTGGAATTATTAGCAGTGACAGGATAGTATCACAAAAAGATTAGAGTATATTTGTAAGGCAAAATTGTAAGCAGAGGAATTGGTAATTACCAGGTTGTTGGAAAAGTCAGTGCATTTTTACATAGAAAAATATGTCATGACTTTCTGATGACCTAATGTTTAAATAAATCTCTACTAGTCTGAGTGTATATAATATGCCAAAGATAAAACAGAAATAATGAAATGAAAACTATAGTTTTCTAGAAAAAAAGTCTTACTGAAATTGACTTCAAATGAACTAGAAAATAAACAGACTTAAAATCATTGAGGTAATTGAATCCATAATTAACATTAACTACCACTGCTTCCTCATGCACACATATGTACATGCATGAAAAACAGATTTGTAATGTTTTGTTTTGGTAGCTTATGCCAAATACTTCTGGGAGGCAGTGGGGGAGGCAAGAAATTACATTCCTCAGTGCCTTTTTAAAAATAAGTAAAACCTTGCTACACAGACTGATAAGAGAGTAAAATTTTAATCAGCTTTACGTATGAACTTGAAAGTACTTGACAGAAATCCACCAAGAATTTTAGCAAACCTAATCCATAAATACTGGGTTGTCAGGAAAGCCATGACACTTTTTGTTTGTTTGTTTGCTTTGTTTATTTTTGAGAGATTTTTTTTTGCTATAGGATGTATGTGCTCACCAGAGAGACAGATACAGAGAGTGAGAAATCACTCCCAGGGGATGGCCACACCACAATCACTTCTCTTCTGTTCTCCTGTCAGGACCTTGGGCATGCACACACACACACACACACACACACACACTCTGTGGGAGTTTTAAGTTGTCTGGTCCAGGATTCAAACCACGGTTGACTATGTGGGGGTTCAGCAACCTTACCATTACTCCATCTGCTGATCCCCGCATTGTTCTTTTTTTATAAGAGAGGTTTTTTTTTGCCATAGTGCTCATCCATTCTCCGGACAGATGGAAAGTGAGAAGTCACCCCCTAGGAGGGATGGCCACACCGAAATCCCTTCTCCATTCTCTTTTTGGGATTTTGGGCAGTTCACACATGCACCCAATGTGAGTTTCAAGCCTCCAGCTCCAGAACTCGAACCATGGTCGACCCTGTGGGACTTCAGCGACATAACCATTATGCCATCTGCTGATTCCCTCATGACACATTTTTACATAGAAAAATATGTCATGACTTTCTCGTCAACTTAATATATGAAATCTCTGATACTTTATTTTTATCGCAGAAAATAAGATTATTTTAGCATTAGGAAGCCTCTTAATATAATTCATCACATTAAAGGATTAAAAAGATTATTTCTATAGATGTAGAAAAAGTACTTAATAAGATTTATCACCTATTCTGTTTTTATAATATTTAAAAAGTATTTAATTGGCACATGACGATTAATCATGATGATTCTGTTGTTTACCTGTTGAATAAAAAAAATAAAAATGCTCTTAGGACTGGAAAGGAATATCATTAAAGCAACAAAATTAATTTACTAAAGCCCAACAGCATTGTTTATATTTAATGTAAGAAGCATTTTTTTAAAAAAAATCACAGAAGATTATCACCTATAATTATTTCTATTTTATGAGGATCTAGCGAATGTGAAGGGCAATAAAAAGGAAATTAAAATGACAAGATCTGAAAATCAAGGAGCAAAACTATTATTATGTACAGGTAGAAGGGTTTTAAATATGTGCATATAAATATATATACTTACTTCCATATATGTTGATTTTAGAAAGTTGGTGGAAATTGAAATTAAAGTTTGAGTTTATTTTTGGTGAAAAAAAAAAACAAAAACCACGGATAAATATAATTTTTTCCTGATACACATTTTTTTTTTGGAGACGTTTTTGCTATAGGGTGTATGTGCTCACCAGAAATGAGATAAGTATATTGAAGGTTATTGCTGTCTGATTCTCAGAAACAGAAAAGGTAGTAGGATGATTCCTATGTACTGTAAAACCAGCAAGAACTTTAATTTGATGGGAAAAGTTTAAAAACATGGAAGACATTAAAAGAATTTTTAATAGAGAAATATAAAATAAAGAATGAATAAATAAAATAAATAATTCTTAGAAAAATTTCCTCTAAGAACTGAAAGAAGTTAAGGGTATTCACTCTCACTACTCTTACTCAGCATAGTAGTACTGAAAATTCTAGATAAGAGTGAGCAGTTAAGATAAAAAAGTAAAGGCATCCAATTAGGAAGGAGAAAGTCAAATTATTCCTCTTTGCAGATGACATGTTCTTGTATATAGAAAAACCTCAACTTGATCAAAAATCTTTCAGAATCAATGAGCAAATTGAGTGAAATTGCAGAATACAAAATCAGCCTACAAAGAACAGTTGTGTTTTTGGGAGCCAGAAGTTAGCGTAATGGCTATGTCGCTGGACTCCCACGTAGTCGACCGCGGTTCGCGTCCTGGACCCGGTGGCTTAAAACTCACGCCGGGCGCGTGTGCGTGTGTGCCCAAGATCCCGAGAGGAGAATGGAGGAAAAGGGATTGTGGCGTGACCATCCCCCCTGGGGGTGATTTCTCGCTTTCTGTCTCTGTGTCTCTCTCTGTCTGTCTGTCTGGAGAGCACACGCACCCTATAGCGAAAACCTCTCCAAAAAAAAAAAAAGTGGTGTTTTTTTTTTGTTTTTTGTTTTTTCTGGAGAGGTTTGTGCTATAGGGCGCGTGCGCTCGCCAGACAGACAGAGAGAGACATAGAGACAGAAAGCAAGAAATCACCCCCCAGGGGGGATGGTCACGCCACAATCCCTTCTCCTCCATTCTCCTCTCGGGATCTTGGGAACGCACGCACACGCGCCCGGCGTGAGTTTTAAGCCACCGGGTCCAGGACGCGAACCGCGGTCGACTACGTGAGAGTCCAGCGACATAGCCATTACGCTAACTGCTGGTTCCCAAAAGTGGTGTTTTTAATAAAAATAAAATATATAGGAATAAATTCAACCAAGAAGATAAAAGATCTACACAGTGACAACTATAGAACACTGATGAAAGAAATTGCAGAAGACACAATAATGGAAAAACAGCTCATGTTCATGGATTAGAAAGATATTGTTGAAATGTCTTAAAACATCCCATACTGCAAAAAGTAATGTACAAATTCAGTGTAATCTCTATCAAAAATGGTGTCTTCACAGAAATTAAAAAGAAAAAAATCACAAAATTCATATGGAACAAAAAAGGGCCCTAATATAGCCAGAGCAGTCTTGAACAGAAGAAACCTAGAGGCACCATACTGCCTAAATTCAAAGTCCAAAACTGCAGTAACCAAACAGCATTTTACTTGCATAAAAATGGACACATAAACCAATGGAAAAGGATAGAGAACTGAGAAACTTAGAAGTAAGTTCATATATATATAGCCTGCTGATTTTCTTTCTTCTTCTTTATTTATTTATTTATTTATTTATTTTGAGTTTTTTTCGCTCTAGGACATGTGCACTCGCCAAAGCCATAGAGATAGATAGACAGAAAGCGAGATATCACCCCTCAGGCGGGAGGGCATTGCCAC
This sequence comes from Tupaia belangeri chinensis, assembly GCF_000334495.1. Classification (NCBI taxonomy): domain Eukaryota; kingdom Metazoa; phylum Chordata; class Mammalia; order Scandentia; family Tupaiidae; genus Tupaia; species Tupaia belangeri. The sequence continues at coordinate 97,385 of NW_006203909.1, forward strand.
TATCCTTTCTCCTCCAGTCTCCTTTCAGGTTTTTGAGCACTCAAGCACACGTTCCTGGTGTGAGTTTTAAGCCACCATATCTGTGACTTCAACTGCAGTCGACTATGTGGGAGTTCAGTGACATAACCATTACACCATCTGCTGGTCCCTTCCTGCTAATTTTCAGTAGAAGCACCAAGAACCTTCACTGAGAAAGAAGCAGGCTTTTCAATAAGTGGTGATGGGAAAATTGAATATCCATATGCAGAAGAATGAAATAATAAGACCTTCATCTCAGGACCAGCAGGTAGCATGGTGATTAAGGTACTGGACTCCCGCATGGCTGACAGTGGTTCTCAAGTCTCAGACCTCGTAACTTGCTTTTGCACTCTCTCTTTCTGTCTCTGTTGAGCATATCTGCCCTATAACAAACTTAAGAAAAAAAATAATAGTATTTTATTTTAAAATGATCCTATCTCTATCCATATCTGCACAGCAACCCCAAGTAGGTTAAAGACTTAATATAAAGCTCCAAACTGTAAAACTCCTAGGAAAAATGCTTCGTGACATTAATCTGGGCAAAGATTTTTTGAATACAACCTCCAGAGTACAAGGAGCAAAAGCAAAGTAGATAAAAGTTGTATAGCAAAGGAAATAATCAACATCCCGCAGAAAGAGAAAATATTTGCAAATTGTACTTTTTAAAGGGCTAATATCAAGAATATATAAAGAACTCAAGCATCTCAATGCAAGAAGATTCCAAATAATCTGAAGGTGGGCAAAAGACCTGATGAGACATTTCTCAGAGAAAGACACACAATAGGCCAACAGATATCTGAAAAGTAGTTAGTTATATCCCTAATAATTTTTGTGGAAATGCAAATCAAAACCTCTATGAGGTTTATGTGTATTTATCAACACGGATTTTTTTGGAAGACACTGTGGAAATAAAGCAGGCACAGGAAGGAAAGACAAAACATAATCTTAATTGATATGCAGAAACTAATAGAAGTAGTGTGAAAAGTAATAAAAGGTCACTATTTGCCCTCATAGAAGTAGAGAGTAGGATAGTGGTTACTAGAGTTTGGTTAGCGTAGGGAGGATAGAGGGATATATGTAAAAAACATATAAATACAGTAAATAATAAATTACCTAACACTTGTCAAATGCTATTATCAAAAAGACTATAATAAATGCTGAGAAGGAAGTGGAGAAAGGCAACTTTCATGTTCCATTTTGGTGAGAATGCAAATTAGTACAGCCATTGTGGAAAACAATATGAAGTGTCCACAAAAGATTTAAAAACAGAACTGCATATCATCTACAATCCCTTTACTAAATATATGCTGCCTCTATACTAAATCCAAACAAATCGAAATCAGTTATGTTGAAGAGGTATCTGCACACCTGTGTTTATTACACCATTATTTACAGTAGGTACATATGGAAATCAGCCTAATTGTCTATGAGGAGACAAGTAGATAAAGAAAATGTGGTATATATAAACAGTGAAATACTTTTCAATCACTAAAAACATGAAATCCTATCAAAAGGCAACATGAATAGCTAGAGGACATAATGTTAATTGAAAAAAAAAAAAAAACAGGCACTGAAAGGGGGGAAAAACACTTTATCTCATTCATATCCAAAAACTAACACAAGTATTGTGGAAAGTAATAAAAGGTCACTATTTGACCTCATAGAAGCAGAGAGTACGATAGTGGTTACCAGAGGTTGGGAAGGGTAGGGAACATGGAGGGAAAGGGAGATGGTAAGGATGCAAAATTACAGTCAGGTAAGAGAATAAGTTGTAGTATTCAATAGCAGTCAAGTGACTACAGTTAATTATCTTGTGAATGCTCAGCACAAAGTAATGACAGATGTTTGAAATAAGTATGCTAATTACTCTAGTTAGATCATTATATATTATAAAATCACACTGGACTCCGAAATATGGAGAATTATTATGAGCCAGTTAAATAATAGAATAAATATACCTTACAACCTTTGTGACCAAAAAAAAAAAAAAAAAAAAAAAGGCCTAGAACTGAAGACTTCATTTTTCCTCAGGGCTGAGTTCTAGTTTTCTCTTTAAAGATGGTTTTACAGAAGAAAGGACATTATAAATTTTCTTCCTGTCCACAATGTATTAATTGCCTGTACATAGACCATTTGGGGAGCATGTCTGCATTTGGTCATGATAATTCTCCTGACAGAGTCAAATATTTTTAAATATTTTGGATTTATAGGAATTCTTTTTTTATTTGAACTAGAAATATATTACAAAGGAAATTAAGTAGGCTTTTAGACATGTTTATTTTGTTATGTTTCTCAAAGGTTATAGGCTGAAAACTCCTGATGTGAACTTTGTTGTTCCATTTCTTTCTGTACTTCTTCAGGCCAGATGGAGACTATGCATCTTCACTTAATGGTGGAAACATTAAAGGCATTGAAGGAAATTCATCTGGACACTTACCAAAATTCTGCCATGAGTGTGGGACTAAATACCCTGTAGAATGGGCAAAATTCTGCTGTGAATGTGGCATTCGAAGAATGATTCTGTGAACAGACTTCCAAAGAAAAAAACAGCCAAGTTCAGAGTTTTATGATTATTGCTGCTTGGAAAGCTAGAGCACTTCCTCTAGTTATGTTGTGCTAAAAAATATTCAAAATACCTTTTCCAGTAATTTTTGAAACATATCTTTTGGCTGTGTAATTGTGTGTGTGTGTGTGTGTGTGTGTGTGTACATATACTATATATAATAAAAACCTGATTCCCCAAACTGTGCCAGTCACAGAAATATCCACTGTCATAAAATAATTTCTAGTGGAATCGTTAATTTATTTGTACCATTTTCCTTGTTTTAAGGGCACATTAAGTATACCTCCAACAACTTTCATACTCAAGTGCTTAACATTTCAAATTCAGGATAATCATAACTTTGAGCAAAAAAATCGAATAAATTGTTTCACTATTGGTGCCTGTCTTCAGATACTATCATAATTGGATGGGATGCTTGGCATTTTGTAATTAAAGAGGATGTTCTCTGTTATAATTAGTTATGTGAGGTCACTTTTCTCACAAACTCTTTGACAACTACTTTTATAAATGCTAAAAAGTAAAAATAGAGGAAGAAACTTATGTTCTTTATTTGGTATACTATTAATAATATAATTTAAAGATCTTTATTCTGTGAAAAATAGAATAATGCAGTTTTATTTTCAGAAACACAAGACTTAAAATACAAATATTCTGTTCGTACCTGATTTTCCCGTGGATAATGATTGAATATTCTTTTTATTTCCAGTAGTGTTCCTAAGTGTCATTTTTTTCTTTTTCATAACTTGTCTGGAGTAGTTTTAATTTACTGTTTTATTTTTTGCAATATTTGAAAATGTAATTTATTCTATATAAAAGTTGCACAAAATTTCTTGCAAAATCTTACATATCTAAAAATATTTCAGTGTATCTGAATTTAGAAGAAATTATTTTAATGCATTTTAAAACAAATTACTTCATCTAATAAATATACTCATCCCTCAGTATCCCCAAAAGATTGGTTTCAAGGTCCCTGGATAACAGCATCCTCAGAATTTCAAGTTTTTAAGTCAAATTGCATAGTGTTTGCATGTAACCTGTGAACATCCTCCTGTATACTTTAAATCATCTTTATATTATATAAAACACCTAATGTAATATATATGCTCTATAAATAGTTATACATTTTGTTTTTTATTTGTATTATTTTTTGTGTTATGTTATTTTTTTCCCAAAGGTTTCATCTGCAGTTGGTGGAGTACACAGATGCAAAACCCAAGGATACAGAGGACCAACTGCAATAATTGAAGTAATTAATTGTTAGTATAGAGCATGCAGGTAGAAAGTAGGTGAATTTTAGTTCCTCAGAGTGTAATTACATATAGTTATGAGGAGGTTAAGAGAATATCTAATTTTTTCTACTCATATTTTCCTCTTTAATGGTTAAGATTGAAACAGCAAACACATCACAATAAAAAGCCACTGAAAATGTATTGTTTTAATGCATAACTGACTTATGTAATTAAACACACAGAAAATTATTTTTTCTTTTTACCTTGCCTAAAATATAGATTTTAATCATTGTCACTTTCAGTGTAACATAGTACTTAGTAATAGATCTTTTCAATTGCTTTTGTGACTATATTCAGTAATACTGTAGTATTTTCTGATCAATGAAGCCTATGAGAACTCGATTTTATTAAACAGTATAAGCAAATCTTTTATATCTTATGCAATTTTAAGCTTCTGGTTTATGATTCTAATCAATCCTAAAAATCAGTGTAGAAATTTATGGTTTAGAATTTCTCTAAAAATTATTTTTGTTTGTTTTCAATTTGGGAATTGCTTAAAACCCAGTGGTAATTGTAATTGTCATTTTATGATTTTATATTTTTTCCTGATTTTTTATTAGTTTTTTTTCCTTTAATCATATTGGTCAAAAAAGAGTAGTCCATTAACTAGAGTAATCTTAAATTTATGTGACTAATGTACATATTAGATTTCCATTTCAGTACCTTCTATTCAGTCCTAATTGTTACAAATCATATGAAGAATTTTAAACTCTTGTTTTATATAGCATTGAGCACCATTTTTTTTGTTTTTGTTCAATGAAAGGGTAGCTAAATTAGTTTCACTTATATAAATTGGCACATGTGTTTCTCACTGAATTTTACAGTAGCAAGTAAATGTTACAGCGTATTATGTGGAAGTAAGAATTCACCCAATTTTAGAGCTCAAGAAATTATTATAAAGTAAGTAGGTGAAATATATTTATGATTTATGAACATGTGATAATGTATTTAAATGCATTTTTATATTACTTTCATATTTTATTTTCACAGTGATTTGTTGTGCAATACATACTTCACTTTTTAAGAAATCTTCCTATGCATCTTTATTTTATTTTTATTTATTTTCACAAGTATTTGCCAATGTGGTAGAATAAAAAATTAATTGTAAGCTTAAATTTAAAATGTAAAAATTGCTTATGTATTATTCTGCAAATTATTAGCTTGTAAAAGTAAGATCATTATGGCTACTGTTGATTCTTGTCCACTATGTTTTTTTAATCACAAATAATGTCTTCATTTTTGAACCTGTTCAATAAAGACATGAAGCATAAAATGCTACTTGATATTCATTAATGTCATATCTTTTAGTCAGACATGAAAGATACAAACTGTCATCCAAATAAAATATTCAAACTCAAAAGTACAGATTTTTGTTTTTGATTGGAAGTGTATACGCTCACCAGAGAGAGAAAGCACCTCCCACCCCCATACAAAATAGGGCATGTTTATGATAAAATCCTTTTTTTTCTCCATTTCTCTGGCCTGTCAGGACTTCGGAGCATGCACAAATGTACATCCAGTGTATATTACAAACTACAGGACTGAGACTTCACCTGTAGTTGGCCACATGGATCTGACTGGCTCCACACAGCACTCAACCACTGCACTATGGGGCCAGACCATAAAAGTACCAATTTTCAGGCAATCAAGCTGTGTGGATTTTAAGGCACTGGATCCCATATGGTTGATGACATTGTTCAAGTCCTGGACTTGGCAGCTTGGAAATCATAAGGGGCACATGTAGTTCATGCCCAAAATCCTGAGGACACTGGAAGAGAAAGGATTGTGGTGTGGCCATCCTTCCTGGGGTGATGGGGTGGGGGGGTGATGTCTCACTTCATTCTCTCTCATGTCTCTGGTGAATACTCCCACCCTATAGCAAAACTAAAAAAAAAAAAAAAAAAAAATTTAAATGAGAAAGTTTTTCTTAGCTGTTTGTTTATGCTTTCAGCTTTTTTAAAAAATTCATTACTAATCTTTTGAAGTGTTTTATGATTTCAGAATATTAATATGTTTTCATGATAAAATTTTAAGATATTATTAGCATTCTCTTTGTAGGCAGTAAAACAATTGAAATCATAAGAAATGCCAAGATTAATGAGAAATGGCTAATGCCTAGTTAAGCTATAAAATTTAATGGCAAGAAACTATTTGTGATGAAATATTTAAAGACTTAAAATCATCGTATTTAATTTTTTTTTTTTTTTAAGAAATTTTTGCTGTAGGATCCATGCACTCTCCAGAGAGACAGAAAGCAAGAAATCACCTCCCAGGGGATTGGCCATGCCACAATCCCTTCTCTTATTGTCCTCTTGGGATTTTGGTCACACACACACATGCACCTAGTGTGCTTTAGGAGTCCAGATCCAGGACTCATTCTGTGGTTGACTACATTAGAGTCCAGCAACATAACCTTATGCCATCTGCTGGTCCCATATTTAAAATTTTAAAAAGGAGTTATCTATTGAAAATATCAGATTAGATATATTTATTCTGTCCTCTCTACTCGTATTTTCTTTGGCTTGAGTGAACATTTTACCATGAGTAGAAGGTCAAAGAGTGGAACAATAATAAAAAAGTGCACAGATAAAAAGAGCAGAACTCTAGGGTGTTTATTTTTGTGTTATGAATATGTATTTTATACAGTAAGTATCTTTTACACCTAAGGTAGGTTGATTTTTTTTCCCAGCTGGATTAAATTGTTAAATAGAGCAGTGGAGAATTATTAAAACAAAGTTACTGATGAGCACACTCATTTTATTTAGGAAATTTTCAGTTAAATATCCAGATGCTCATTAAAATACAATTTTGCAGGATCAGCAGATGGCGTAATGGCTAGCTATGCTGCTTGACTCCCATGTAGTCGACCATGGTTCGAGTCCTGGACCTGGTGGCTTAAACTCATGCCGGGTGCATGGTGCATGCCCAAGATCACAAGAGGAAAGTGGAGGAGAAGAAATTATGGCATGGCCATTCCCCTGGGGGGGGTGATTTCTCACTTTTTTCCTCTCTCTTTCTTTCTGGCGAGTACACGCATCCTATAGCAAAAACCTCTCCAATAAATAAATAAATACAATCTTGCTTAGCATATATATGAATTGCTTTTTCGTCACTAGAGGGTGCTTTAGGATAATTTAATATTACTAGCTTCCATTTACTATTTTAAAACCCTCTCAAGAATGTAGGGTTTTGGATTTTTTTTTTTTTGGTCAACGTGAAATTAGGGAGATTTATGAGTTGTTTCTGTTTTGGTGTTTTGATTTTAATCATGTTGATAACTCAGAAATCATGTCTGACTTATTTTGGACACTAGCTTAATTGATCAAAATATTTAATCTTTACACATAATAGTTTCTTAGCATATCATTCATACAAGGTACCAAATATTCATTAAATTATTACTTTATACCAATATTTCATGTTGGTAGTATAACAGTTTAGTAGGTTGTAATCTCCTTTAAGATAAAGATCTTTGGGCCAACAGGTGGTGTGGTGGTTAGAGATCTAGACTCCTACAGGGTTGACTAGTTCAAGTCTCAGACCTGTTGGCTTGCTTTCACACTTTCTCTCCTCTCTCCCCACTCTGAGTACATGCCCTATAGCGAAATTTATATTAATATTGATTAATTCTTTAAAAATAAAATTTTTAAAAGATGAAGATCTGGGACCAGCAGTTAGCATAATGGCTATCTTGCTGAATTCCCATGTAGTCTACTGCGGTTCAAGTCCTGGACCTGGTGGCTTAAACTCACACCAAGTGCATGTGCATGCATGCCCAAGATCCCGAGAGGAGAATGGAGGAGAAGGGATTGCGGCCATCTCTCCTGGCGGGTGATTTCTCGCTTTCTCTCTGGTAAGCATACGTGCCCTGTAGCAAAGACCTCTAAAAAAAAAAAAAAAAAAAAAAAAAGATAAAGATCTTGCTTCCCCAATTATCCAGTCTAACTTAATGATATCTAAAATTCGAGATTGGCATCTATTTAAATAGGTGCTAATGCAGAACTAATATATAGTGCACAAAACTAAAGCTTTATGCATACAACCTTCAGAAAAAATGCTTTATTCACTATTATATGAAATATTGGGATCAAAATAAAAAATAAGGTGTGACTAAGTCCCTGCCCTTAGATTGATATAATGCATTTGGGGAAGCTGACGAGTACACAGACATAATTTTTTTAAAGAGATTTTTGCTGTAGGGTGTGTATGCTTGCCAGAGAGACAGAAAGTGATAAATCACCCCCAAGGCGATGGTCGTGCTGCAATCCCTTTTCCATTCTCCTCTTGGGATTTTGGACACGCATGCACATATGCCTGGTGTGAGCTTTAAGTCGCTGCATCTGGGATTCAAACCTTTAGAACACTCAATAATTTTAGTGGCATAACATGTTTTTTTATTTTTAAAATAGTGCATAAATATAAAATTCTTCAAATTATGTAAAAATCTACAAAGAAAAGAAAATATGTTGTGCTTATTTCTCCTATAAGGATATTTGGTAAATTATATTTCTTCATATTAATATTTTTATATTGTCAATTTTTAACTACTACAAATTACTTTTATAATCTTTAAAAGACAAATATTAATAGACTGTTTTTCACAATTACTTGGATGTGACAATATTTTATCTAAAATTGCTACCTCTTCTATTCTTTTCTAACTTTCACATAGATGCTTCCTTTGTGATCTTTTGAGTAAACATTACCATGGTTCTTCTTGCATAGGTACAAAGATTGTTTCTTTCTGATGCCATTACCAGATAACTATTTTTGAGGGGAAAGGGCTCACATACTTTACCATAGTTTGAGTAGAAAACACTAGACAAAGTAGAAATTAAACACTGTCATGTGTATCAATACAAGTGAAAAATTCACTTGATCTGGAATGAATTTTAAATATAAATTTTACTGTCTGTAATGGATGTTTATTGTGTTTGTGGCTAGCGTTTGAAAATCCTCCTATGCTTGGTGAATTTTTTGTATTGAATCTCACCATCTCAAAATCGTAGTCTGAGTTTAGTCTTTCATCCTTTCTTGCAACTAGAGAGTAGTCATGTGACTTGGGAACTGCTGAACAGACTTGGATTCTGAAACACGTCATATAAAACAGATACAGTGCAGTCTCCATTTCCTAATGAGGATGCTGGAGTTTTGTGAAGAGACACTGAATTTCAAAGGTAGTTGTGGCAGAAAGTCGAGATGTGGCATCTTTATTGCAAAATGTGACCTGTTCCCCATGGTAACACTTTAGATTATTGACTTCTACTGGAGTAGTCTGTCATAATTTGGGCATTCTTTCTGGTTGTGCAGCCTCAGAACTTTACTATGGCTCTCTCAGAGATTCTATGAATGATTCAATAGTTTCTTAAAAAATAACTTTTGTTTAAACTACACTGGAATCTGCTGCCTATACTCAGAACTCTTAACAATCAAATTTGGTATAACCTCCTTCTCTTTTACAATAGCTATGGTACTTTAGGAAGCACATAAAACCATATTCTGTAGGAGGGACTCTAATATACTGCATTAAGATAGCTTCCTCATCCCAATAATGGTGTTAGATAATCACAAACTGAATTTTAAGAAATATACTTTGAGTGTAATTATATGTATCTTGAGGCCTAATTTGAGGATTATCAGTATGTACAAAATCTTTTCCACAATGTTAGACACTTAACAGACTCTCAATAAGTAATATCAATGACTTCTTATTGCATAATTTTGTACATAAATGCATGGTATATGTTGATCAAATAAATATTTAATTCCCATCAGACATTGTTCTAGGTACAGTGAACAAAGTAGTCAGAAATCCCTGCCCTTGGGACCAGCAGATGGCATAATGGTTATGTTGCTGATCTCCCATGTAGTTGACTGCTGTTTAGTCCCAGACCTGGTGACTTAAAACTCATGTTGGGTGTTTGTGCATGCATGCCCAAAATCCTGAGAGGAGAGTGGAGAAGGGATTGTGGCATGATCAGCTCCCTTAGGGGGTGATTTCTCGCTTTCTGTCTGGTAAGCGCACACGCCCTATAGCAAAAATCTAAAAAAAAAATAAAAAAGAAACCCTGCCCTTTTGTAGTTTACATTTTACTTGAGGAATAGTGAAAATGAAGAATGTAAATAAGAAGCGGGGGCCAGTGGGTCATGTGGTGGTTGACATGCTGGACTTCCACATGGCTGACCATGGTTCAAGTCCTAGACGTGTAGTGGCTTGCTTTCTCACTTTCTGTATCTTTGTGAACTCATGAGCCCTGTAGCAAACTAAAAAAAATAATAGTAATGATAAATAAAATACTTAGAAAAACAACTACAAATGTTAATGTGTCGGCGTCCGCCCCAGGGCTTGGGTCTGGCTGAATCATGATCAGAGGGCTGTTGGTGAGGAAGAGAAAGAGGACGAGAAAGAGAAAGCCCTCCATCTTGCCAGGACCTGGGAATTGGAAAGAATGAGACAAAGGGATAGAGTAGAAATGGACACAGGCAGCCTGAGCCTAGGTAGCCCAAGCAACCTGTGCCGCCCAGATGAACTGGACGTCTTTATTTATAGTACAAGGAGACATTACACATGTATGTTTCATGACACTTCATGGATTAGTTGCCAGGTTACAGACAATAAGAAGCAGTTAACAAATCTATAAGGGATTAGTCATACCCAGGGCAAGGTGTATCCCTTGGTGGTAATCCCATCTAGACTAAATCTCATCTTCCTTTCTAATGCAGAGAACTAGCTGTTAGGTGTGGGGAAGGAGCTAAAGAACTTCTCCATAAGGAGTGCACCACTACACCCAGAGAAGTCTAAAGAACCTTTCAGATACAGGGCAGGGATTGGACTTTACTAACTGGGGTCGAGATGTTTCTTGAAGTCCATCAGACGTGTCTGTTGGAATGCCCCTAGTAATTTCCACCCTTGCTCTGTCTGCAGCCAAGGTCAGGGAAAGACAAGTTACAAGGTTCTGCCAAACCCCAAAGGAGCATGTGGTGTTTGCTCAGCGCATGTCCCCACACCTCAGACTCTCTCTCTTAAACGTGTCCCCACTTTAATGTACTTTAAAGAGTGGGTGTAGGAGGGAAAGGGAAGAAAGAGTGGAAGTGGGTAACAATTTCAGACAGGGTATTTAGGGACAATTTCATCAAGAAAGTGGTATTTGAGCACAGACCTAGAAGATGTGGCCCATTATTTAATCCTTTTTGTTTACTTCATTTATTGTTTCTTGGATTATTTCTCCTTAATATTTAGGCTTTCTATTAAATAATATTCAATATGGTGGGAATATGCAGGTGGACAAGAAGGAAAGAGCATTTCATACAGAGGTTACTTATTTTACAATGAGTGCAAAGCCTGTGAGATAGGAGCCCAGAACCTCTGAATGATGTGAACATGGAGAGGAGTAGGAAATTCGGTCAAGTAACAAGGCAGCCACATTGTACATGTTTAAGAGGCCATATGATTTAAGGTGATTCAGGCTCACTTTGAATAGGGGACTGACATGATGCCACTTAAACATGTTCTCTGAATATTTATGTTACATAGCTACCAAAGTAGTGAGAAAAGCAAAGAAAGACAAGTTTCCTATTTCTTCCTAAACTAACTATATGTATTGATCAATTAAGTATTCTTAGCACTTCATTTTCAGAAAAGCAATGTTGAAACAAACTGAGACTCCTGCCCCAGCCCTCCTGCCCAAGGAAAACACAAAAGGAGCCCTTTCCTCACTTCACAGTACTGCCCTCCAGTCCATAGGCCCAAACTTATTAGAAATAGAGCCCTCTTTGCTATTTACCTATTTGCTTAGAGAGACAAAGTTTAATCAGTAATTCTGTTTTCTTAATATAGTACCTACTATTCACAAACAAACTTGTCTTTTATTAGTATTTCTTCATCTTAAATAATTTGAAAAGAAGTTTTATAATCAAGGGTCAAAGATCTTTCTAAGTTTTCTTGAGAAAAGAGATTTCTGTTTTGTACTAATTTGGGGTAAATTCATGTGGGATGATTCAAATCCTGAACAGTATCTGAGTCAAGAGTATCTTTTCAAGTTACATAATCACAGATCATTACCCAGCCTATTAAATAATTGCACTTGGGGCAGTTGCCCAGTATTCTCTTCCCATTGGCTGAAATGGCGGAATGTGTTTACATGATAAAGAATATGACCAGTTAGCAGACATCATGGGTATTGCAGGATTCCTCAGGGGGTATTGACATGTCAGGAAATAATTAACATATTTGGATAACAAGTATTGTTATTTAATATTTATAATAGGTTTAGAATTAGCAGATTTGAAATTTGGCTCCAGTTAAAGATGTAGAAATACAGAAATTTATACTTTTTTTAAAAATTTGTTTCTTTGGTGACAGAGGCACTTCCAACTAGTTTTCACAGTGTGATCCACCCCTCATCTCACCTGGTCTGGATCACTGGCACAAGTACAAGAGAGATCCTGGGACACAAATGCAGGACCTTTCCCATGTGGGTTCACAGTGCTACTGTTGTGCCACTCTCTGGCCTAATGACTTTTTATCAACATGAATGTAATTCAAAGATTCTCAATGGCAATGAAGAGAGAAATACACCTGAGAAATGTGTATACAATTTTTTTTCATTTTTGAAATTTATTTTTACAAATAAAATGTATTAAGAAATTAACAAAAAGGAAAAAATGAGCCAAACAAATTTATAAGGCCATGCATAGATTCATCTTCTGTTTTCTCAATCCTTCAATATTTGGCTTAATGTCTGCATTTCCACTAATTTCTGATGATGGAGTAAGGGTAAATTAAAAGCGCAAATTCAGTGCACCTATTGTTCTTATAAAAATTTCAAAAAGTAAATTTGACAAAATCTTGGATGATGGGGCTATGTAGGATATAAATTAAGAATTTAAAAAGTGAAATTTCAAAAGATGCTTTATAGATCTGATCTCTATTTTGCAGGTATAATGATTGTCTATGTGGAAAATGTCAGACTACAAAAATCTAGTACTAATAAATGAGTTTTCAAATACAGAAGGACAATATACAAAAGTCAATTATTCCTGTAGGCCAGCAATGAATAATACAGATTTGAATCTTAAAACAACTATTTACAATAGTGCATATACACATACACTCCCAGATAAATAGTTGTGCATATATCTAACAAAACTTGTGTAGTATATGTATGCTGAAAACTATAAAACATCGATGAAAGAACCTGATGAATATTTAAATAGAGAAATATACCATCTTCCTTAATACAGAAGATAAACATAGTAAAGATGTCAACTTTCTCCAATTTAATCTATAGATTCAACACAATCTCTGTCAAAATTCCAGCAAAGCTTTTTACTGGTCTGACAGATTAACTCCAAAATGTATATAGAAATGCAGAAAAAAAGGAATAACCAAAACAACTTTGAAAAGAAAAGGGGAAAAAAAGGAGAACCTTAAAGAGCCAGATTTCTAAACACTAAGCTATAATAATCAAAACTGTAGTGTTGGATGGATAGACACATAGATCAATGGAACAGAATATAGCACCCATAAACTTACCTACACAAATATAATCAATCAAATGTAACAAAATTGCAACGGTAACTCCATACAACTTTTATTTGGAACAGAACAGGAGTCTCACCTCGGATGATTTTGTTCCCCAGGGACAATATATTGAAATATTTTTGATTGATACTGCTTGGAAAAATATGCTACTGGAATCTAATGGGTAGAGACTAGAAATATTGCTAAATAATCAACAAATGCATGGTACAACTACCTCCTCAATAGAGAAAATTAATTTCTTAGTTTGAATAAATATACCATGGTTATGTAAGACATTCACATTATAGGATGGGAATTTTGGTTAAGGGTATGAAACTCCTACTCTTATACACCTGAAAATATTTCAAGATAAAAAGTCAAAACTGTGTCACCATTTGGGGCAACAGACTTAAGTTAAACATTTGATAATTTCACCATTTATTTCTATGTAGGCATCATGTACTATAGCTAAAAAGTATTCTTTTGAGGTCTATTGCAAAATGACTTTAATTCTTCAATTACATTTAATTAAATGTATAAATATTGCCAGTCATGTTATATGTTGAAAAAAAAAATTTTTGGAGAGGTTTTTGCTATAGGGCATGTGCGCTCCCCAGAAAGACAGAGAGAGACAGAGAGACAGAAAGCGAGAAATCACTCCCCCAGGGGGGATGGCCACACTGCAATCCCTTCTCCTCCATTCTCCTCTCGGGATCATGCATGCACACGCACCCGGCGTGAGTTTAAGCTGCTGGATCCAGGAATCGAACCGCGATCGACTACATGGGAGTCCAGCGACATAGTCATTATGCTAACTGATGGTCTCATATGTTGAAAATTTTGAGATCGATAAAAGTTTTCAAATATCTTCTCTACAAAGGGTTTTTCCTATTTCACCTAACCTAAAATAACAGCTCTTACCACCAATATGTCTGATTGTTTTTTCCTATAGAACTTTTTTGTCCTGACAATGTATTGTTTCCGCTCCTGGAATATGTGTGCCAGGAAGACAAGGACTTTGTTGTACCCACCAGGCCAGAACTGGCACATTAGAGTTGGATAGAGATGGATGCTGAATAAATATATGTCAAGTGAATGAATTATCTGTATTTGGATTGCATATTTCCATTAGATGGTCGGTATGCAAAAGTTGGAATTTCTGTAAACCCCTACCTGGCTGTGAAAGAGAATTGTTCCAACCTTTATCTAACTTATATGAGTGAAAGAAACATCTCTTAAGAAATGTGGATTGGTTGACACATTATTTTTCACAGCTTGGCCAGCCCTATAACCTAATGGTCAAAGAAGCTGGATCCCACACGGCCAACTACAGTTTGAATCCCATCCCAGAAACACTGAAACACATGCAATGTGTGTATATGTGTGTATAGTATATTTATATAATATATATATTTATATATACAATACACACACATTGTATATGTATATATATATAAACAATATGTATTATATATAGTATCTATACAATACACACACATTGTATATGTATATATATATAAACAATATGTATTATATATAGTATCTATACAATACACACACATTGTATATGTATATATTATATATGTTATATATATATATATATACACACACACACACACACACACACACACACACACACACATATTTGCATGACCAAGACCCTAATGGTGGGTTGGAGATAACGAAGGAAAAAGGATTGCACCATGACCACACCCATTGAGGGTGCTTTCTCCCTTTCTTTCTCTGTCCCTTTCTTCTCTTTGGTGAGCACCCACACTTCTGGTAATTGAAAATACAAAAAAGATTGAGGCCAGCAGATGCCATGCTGGTTAAGGTGTTAGACTCCCACATGGCCCAAAATGACTTGAGTCCTTGATCTTGCGGCCTGAAAATCACACTAAGCATGTGTGTGTATGTGTGCTCAAAATCCTGAGAGGAGAATTGAAGAGAGATTGCAGTGTGGCCATCCCCTCTGGGGAAATGATTTCTCACTTTCCATCTGTCTGTCTTTGGCCATTGCATACGCCTTATGGCAAAAACCCAAAGGAAAAAATAATAAAACCAAAAAAAAAGATTTTTCACACAAAAGGAAAAATCTATTTCCTTTTTTCTTTCTTTTTATTTTAAGCATTTTGGGTTTTTTTGAGAGGCTTTGCTATAGGGTACATGCACTCGCCAGAAAGAGAGACAGAAAGCTAGAAATCACCCCTCAGGCGGGATGGCACACCGCAATCCCTCTCCTCCTTTCTCCTCTCGGGATCTTGGGCACACACGCACATGCACCCAGAGGGAGTTTAAGCCATCGGGTCCAGGATTTGAACAGCAGTCTACTACATGGGAGTCCAGCGACATAGCCATAATGCTAACTGCTGGTCCCTATTTTAAAGGTTTTGCCATAAGGGTGCATGCTCTCGCTGGAGAGAGACAAAGACAGTGATAGGGAAAGTGCGAAATCTACCCCCAGGGAGATGATCACACCACAACCTCTTCTCCATTCTCCTTTCAGGATTTTTGGCACACACATACACACACACTGGGTGTGATTTTCAAGCCGCTTGTCCCAGGACTTGAACTGCGATTGGCCATGTGGGAGTCCAGTGCCATAATCACCATGCCACCTGTTCGCCCCATTTCATTTTCTTCAGCTCAAAAGATGTTAGGGAAGAAGGGGACAATGGGTTTAGTGATTGTCGTTTTGAACTTTTCTGGCAGATAGTTTTGTTTCTACCAAAAGACTTTTTATCTCCCTGACTGGATGCTCTGCAAATCAAGCTCGTATTTGTAAGAGTGTTTAGACCATTTCCAGACATGCTATAAGGTTTTCTCCAATTAAATTTTTAAGTAAAATGCTCCCACTTGAAACAAATTATTTCAAACATGATTTATGAAGATGGAAATTGGCAAATGTATGTCCACCTCCCACATGGTAGCATAGGCTTATTATTGATTACTCTTTGAGCTGTGCAGTAGAGACAGACACACACAAAGGGATGGTCAGCTCCTCCTGGGATGGTGTGGGAGGCTTCAGAAAAGACGAGACTCTTACTCTGAGTCTTAAAGGAAAAAGAATGAATCAGCAATCAAGAGTAGCAAACTCAGGACCAGCAGTTAGCGTAACGGCTATGTCGCTGGACTCCCACATAGTCGATCATGGTTCGCGTCCCGGACCCGGTGGCTTAAAACTCACACCGGGTGCGTGTGCGTGCCCAAGATCCCGAGAGGAGAGTGGAGGAGAAGGGATTGCGGTGTGGCCATCCCCCCTGGGGGGTGATTTCTCGCTTTCTGTCTCTCTGTCTCTCTCTGTCTGTCTGGCGAGTGCACGCGCCCTATAGCAAAAACCTCTCAAAAAAAAAAAAAAAAGAGTAGCAAACTCCAAATTTAAAAAGTTGCTAATTCTATTAATTTTGTTCATGCAAAACATATATATATATATGTATATAAAATTAATTTACATTTAGAATAGAAACTTATAGAATACTAACCTCTCCCTAACTTACAAAGTTCCTGCCCTTTACAGAAAAATGCATTTTCTTACCATTTTGTAGTGAATGTCAAACAAATCCAATATATTCCCAAAATAAAATAATCACTTAGAATATTTTTTAAAATCAAAAATAAGTTTGTGGGGGGCCATCAGTTAGCGTAATGGCTATGTCGCTGGACTCCCATGTAGTTGACTGCGATTTGAGTCCCGGACCCGGTGGTTTAAACTCACGCCGGGCGCGTGTGCGTGCGTGCCCAAGATCCCGAGAGGAGAATGGAGGAGAAGGGATTGCGGCGTGGCCAGCCCCCCTGGGGGCTGATTTCTCGCTTTCTGTTTCTCTGTCCTTCTCTGTCTTTCTGTTAGAGAAATTTTTGCCATAGAGCATGTGTTCTTACTGAAGAGACAGAGACAGAAAGCAAGAAATCACCCCCCTCCAGGGTGGAGGGCCACTGCAATCTCTTCTTCATTCTCCTCTCAGGATTTTGAGCATGCACATGCACGGTTCATTGTTGAGTTTTGTTTTGTTTTTGAGAGGTTTTTGCTATAGGGTGCGTGCACTCACCAGACAGACAGAGACAGAGAGATAGAAAGTGAGAAATTACCCCCCCCAGGGGGATGGCCACGCTGCAATCCCTTCTCCTCCATTCTCCTCTCAGGATCTTGGGCAGGTATGCACACGCGCCTGGCATGAGTTTAAGCCACTGGGTCTGGGACTCAAACCATGGTCAACTACATGGGAGTTCAGCAACACAGCCATTACGCTAACTGCTGATCCCAAATGTTGAATTTTAAGCCGTTGGGTCCGGGACTTGAACCATGGACAACTACATGAGGGTCCAGTGATGTAAACATTATAACATCTGCTAGTCTCTATATTTTAAATTTAGTCATTAAAAAAACATTGGAGCTGGCATTTGTCAATGCACCTGCCTATTTCGTTGTCTTGTCCTATAATATTTTGATAAATTCTAGTTTTTCTTTGTCATCAAAGCTGAGAGAAGTTTCCCAACAAATACAATTTAGAAATCAAAGAAAATTCGAAGGAAAATTTGAGTATATAAAATTGTAGGATTATGTTTTCTTAAATTAGTTATGTTCTGTAGACTTATCATACCCATCTTTAAGAAAATTATATTCCCTGGAAGAAATATATTTTCTGGATTCTTTAAATAGATTTTAATAGTAGGCTGGGAGGGCTGGCTCTGTAGTGCAGTGGTTATACACTGCTCAAGATGAGCTATTTCTCACCTGGTCACTGCATTTCACAGACCAGGTCTGGTCAGCCTGAAACACGCCCAGTATGGCACAAATACCCAAGATTCAATGGGCTGAAGGACTGGAAGAAGGGGGTCACAGCATGACCAGACCCTGTAGACAGTGCTTATCTCTCTCTCTCTCCCGTTGTCTCTCTCTTTCTCCCTCCTTCCTTTACTCATTCTAAAATGTGTGCACTCACCCTATTATGAACAAACAAAATAATAAGATGACATATCTTTACTTACTAACTACCCATATATCTAATTTTTCACCTTAGGAGCTGCAAGGAGATTAAAAGTTCATACATTGTTTCATAAGGGATAAAACAAATTACTTAAATAAAAATTATATCTAAAATAAAATGCTAAGATGAATCTGAATCTGGTCAAATGCATAGGCAACTAAATGTGGGCAATTAAGGAACAGATATAAACATAATCTAGAATTATCATGAAATCCATAGCAATTGAGGAGAAAAGAATTGAGGAGTCTGAAGTTTGAGCAGCATCTGCATAGAGTTTGAAAAACTTTCCAAGAAATAAGAATATAACAAGAATGCATGTAGAGCCATGGAACAGGTTTTGTGATGGTGTGCCACTATGAAGTAAAAAAGGTCTTTGCCGATCTAATTGTACTTCAGAAAACTAAAAACAACAGAAAAAGCCACACACACACACAAACCCAAAAATCAGTAGAATAAATGTCGAGTGTGCACAACATAATGTAATGTTCCATGCTGAAGATTATGAATGTATTTATATTCGCCTTGATTTGATTGTTATGCAATATGTGCATTCTTGTAAAAGCCATATTGAAACTCAAAAAAGTGTACAACCATGATATGTATATCAGATATTACATTAAAAAAGACCAGGGGTGAATAAAGACGCAAAGCTTACATGTACAGAACACCATGAATATTATCCAATTTAGAGTATAGAATGTGTCTTTCTGGAGAATATTGATAGTAGGGTAGCTGTTTACACTGGCTGCCAGGAAAAAGATGGAATAAAGCAAAGATACTTTTTGAGTTCAGGTTTCCCATGGATGGGCTTTAAGAGGATTTTCTTAATCCTGAAGGATTGTTTCCACTGGCATGTTCCTTGAAAGCCCATTTCAAAAGATGTAATTGAGGCCTTTTCTTTAAAGCAATATTCCCCTTGTTACATAAGACTTCAAAAAGTTCATAGAAAAGTAGAATTAAAGTACAAGTTAATTTTGGAGCAAAAAAAAAAAATGTTGAAATTCATGTAGTTTCTCATAATAGGCATTTTCCATGAACTTTTTAAGACCTCTTTTTTTTGGAGAGGTTTTTGCTATAGGGCATGTGCGCTCTCCAGAAAGACACAGAGAGACAGAGAGACAGAAAGCGAGAAATCACCCCCTAGGGGGATGTCCACACTGCAATCTCTTCTCTTCCATTATTCTCTCAGGATCTTGGGCACACACACACATGCGCCCAGAGTGAGTTTAAGCCACCACATCCAGGACCCGAACCATGATCAACAACATAGGAGACCAGCGACATAGCCATTACTCCAACTGCTGATCCCTTGAAGACGTTTTGAAGAATTATTATTATCTATACTATTATACTAACTATTCATTAATTATATTTATCATATGTTAAGCTAATGATTTTTACATAAAATAAGTGTTCTATAGTCAAATACATCTTGGAAATACTACCTTAATGTTGAACTTTCTTTGAAAACTACATAAATTAATTTTCAGAGTTTTTAATATACTTAAATGTATTATAAATTGCAAACAGAAAATTTATATTACCTCAGAACCCCAAATCCTACCCCCCCACACCTTTTTAAAAAATTTAAGATAATACTTCACCATCTTGTAATCCTGTCTCAGCTCTCAGTTAAATTACAGGCTCCCACCACCACAACAGGCCTTTTTAAAGTTGGACCAGGAACTGAACTTGGGATTCCATGTGGTCCCAGCCTGTGAACAAGTGTCTTAGCAACATGCACCACTATGGATGGGCCTTTTTTCTATTTTGTAGCATTAATAAAAATTAGGATTATTTGGCACAAATTTTAGAAAATGTTAACTTAAAGCATCTACACATATATTTGAAAAAAATGTTCATTGAGATAAGTCTCTAATTTGAGGGTAAAGATAGTAAAACAATATCCAAGATCATCATTATTATTATTATTTTTTAGAGAGATTTTTTTCTATAGGACATGTACGCTCACCGGAGAAACAGAGACAGAAAAATGAGAAATCACCCTGCCAGGGGGATGGCCATGCTCCAATCCTTTCTCTTCCATTCTCCTCTTGGGATTTTGGGCATGCATGTATATGCGCCCCAAATGAGTTTAAGTCGCCAGGTACAAGACTCAACTGCAGTTGACTACATGGGAGTCCAGTGACATAACCATTATGCCATCTGCCCATCTCCCAAGATCATTATTAACCAGCCTACCTTGCCTCTCCCTATCTTGCCAAAGGCTAAGAAGCAGGAAGGGAACTACAACAGTATGTGTGTGGGTAATCTTTTCAAAGCATTTACACATAGTATATGCCAAATAAATGTTTTTGAGTGTAAAGTTTTTATACAATTCAAATCTATCATAAACAAATGATAAAAAGCAAAAAAGGGATTTTCAATAACTGTTGTTAACAAATAATTTAAAATATTGACCTTTACTTTGTCACAATGTCAAGAAAGAATTTTTTTCCCCAAAACTATTAAGGGAACAAAATAGCCTTAAAGGAAACATTCTCAAGTTCAGTTTTAAGAGTTTATGTTTGGAAATGTAAATTTCCTCATTTCTCTAGCTAATGGTTTACCAGTGGCACTAGTTTATCAGGATAGAGATGTACTGCATGTTTGATCATGCTTTATGGTGGAAGGAAATGTTGCCTGCTTAGAAAAGTTTATCTGAAGGAATAAAGACAGATTAGTGAAGGATCTATTTGCTCCTAAAAAGGTTTTCAAGTTCATTTTCTGAAGTTAACTGTTATAGCCAAAGTGGAACACTACTGGACCTAAATTCTTGTTAATGGAACACTCCAGTAAATTCCATACAAGTATCTACACAATTCTATACTGCTATGTGCCTCAGTGAAGAGGAAACTACATATGAGTTGAGAAAAGTGAGAAGAAGGAAGGGGTTATACCACACATTGTGGGTATCACCACAGTCTCTCCTAAGATCAAATAAAACCACTGAACATATATCTACTGTAGATGGCGAGGGAGCTGGGAAAGAGCATGGAGGATGTGAGTTCAGCAAAATGCAAACTGGCAACTGTGTTAGGACTTTGGCCTGCCTAGAATGGTGTTTTCATTTCCTTTTATATGTGAATGAAGATTGTTTTCTGACCTTTCTAAACAGGATCTGGTGTATACAAAGGTTTCTGTTAAAGGCTAGAATTTTACATGGAAATTAAGATTATGTTCTTGCTTTACACAGTAATGGGGCTCTTAAGTTGATTTTCAGCAATAAGGTATTAAAGGTCATTTATTCAATGTAAGTGATAGATCAAACAGTGCAGTTTTAAAAAATCTTGGCTTGGTGGGGCCAACAGTTGGCATGAAGGTTAAAGTACTGGATACACACGTGACTTACTCTATGGTTCAAGTTCCAGACCCAGTTACTGGAAAATCACACCAGACGTGTGTGTGTACTTGCCCAAGATCCTGAGAGGAGAATGGAGAAGGGATTGTGGTATGGCCATTCCCTGGGGGATGATATCTCACTTTTTCCTCTCTCTACACACACCATATAGCAAAAACTAAAGAAACAAAAACAAACAAAAATCTGTTCTAGGCCAGCCAGTGGTGTGGTGGTTAAGGTGATGGGATCCCATATGATCAACTGCACAGTTCAAGTCTTAGACCTAGAGGCTTGAAATGCACTCTTTTTTTTTAAATTATTTTATTTAACTTTATTCATTTATTCATTTTTATTTATTTTAATTTGACCAGAGAGGGACAGAGAGAGAGAGAGAGAAAGCTGACAGATCCAGAACTTGAACCGTGGTCAACCATGTGGAAGTCCAGTACCCTTAACCACCACACCACCTGCTGGCCCCAAAATGTACTCTTGGCGAGTGTACATGCATACCCAAAATCCTGAAAGGAGAGAAGAGAAGGGATTGTGGTATGGTTATCCAAGCTGGAGGTGCAATTTCCCACCTTCCCTCTTTGTCCCTCTCTGCTCCTCTCCAGTGGGTCAACAAGCCCTATGGCAAATTAGAAAAAAAAAATCTTGTTTAGAAAATCCTATTGGGATTCATTAAGTGAATCTGACAGTGTTAATATATAAATTGATACCTTAACAAATTTTCTTTTTTTTTTTTTTTTTTTTTTTTTTGCCATAGGGCACATGCTTCCCCTAGAGAGAGACAGGAAGAAGGAAAGTGAAAAATCACCCCTTGGGGGATGGCCACACCACAATTCTTTCTCCTCCATTCTCCTCTTGGGATTTTGGATACATTTGTACATGTACCTGGGGTGAATTTCAAGCAATCAGGGACTTAAACTGCTATCAGTCATGTGAGAGTTCAGTGCCTTAAGCACCATGTCACATCCTGGCTCCAGTTGATACATTTTTTATCAAAGGAGAAGTGTTACTCAAAGTAAGCAATTGGTTTGTAATACTGTTTGAAAATATTTTTAAATACAGATATAGTGTCAAAATTAAATATACATATTCTATTTAATAGACTAACATATATTATTCTATTAAAAATATACTTCCCTAATTGCAAACTCATTTAGCTGTTTCATTATACATAAATGACAAAAGTAATTCCATACTAAGATTTAACATCCTTAAACTAGGTACATTTCTTTTTTAAAAAATTATTCTTTATTTTCATTTTAAAACATTTGCGGTATCATTTACTGAAGGCACTGTGTCACATATTCATTTTTAATAACATCGCTTGATATCTCTTTTAAGTTATCTTTGACATTTTATGTTGCTTTTTTACTGTCTTATTCTCATGGGCATTGTCTGTGCATCACTGTTAACCCTACAACATGTCCAATTCAGAGGATAAATATTTCCACTCAATATAGTCTATGACACATAGTAGCCATAAAATTGTTTCGATAATAAAGCAATGTTAATTTTGAATCCTGGTAATCTTTACATATTCATATACTTAATGTCTTCTGATATATTTAAAGTGGCTTAAAACGTAGTGCAACTATACTTTACATGAATCGTCTTACAAAAATCAGTACAGAATTACTACCAGTACATATTCATCCACATACATATCAAATAGCTTCAGCGTTCAGTTTCCACTGTGTCCATCTAATACTACGTTATGACGTTTAGCTATTCTAATCCATCTTTTTTTGAGGATACATTCAGTAACTTCTAGGAGACACTCTGCTCCCCAAAACTGCACAAATGAATAGATTCTTGGAGAATCCCACTATAGTTCATGTTTCTAGATTTGCCACTGTATGTTTTTCAGTGTTTTTTAGCACCTCTCAAAATTTTATTCCAACAAGTTTTTATCTCATCTAGTAATCTTTTTACAAAACATGGAGAGTCATCCTGTTTTTTCTGTTCCTTTAAAAGTTTCTTCTCTTCCTAGAGAAAAAAAAATAATTAATTTAGTTTCATATTTTATAAAAATACACATTTAAAAATATTCAATTTTCCATTTCTATTGGGTTATTTTAATATTTTGATATAACAGAAAAGGGTAATCTTGCATGACATTTTTAACTACAATTTCTCACTATAATTGATTAATATAGAGGAAATTCAAGGTTGATGTGGTCAAAGATTTAGAATTCATGGAAGAGCTATGTTAGCTGGCTACCACCTTCACACTTCGATAGTAAACATAATAATTTTGTTTGAACTTTCATGAGAAAAATATCTGTAGATTATTTAGCTGAGATTTTTAACACAAATTATCTATTTTTATGATAAGGAATAATTAATATTGAAAATGTTCAGATTCTTTTGGTACACTTCATGAATAAGGATATACTTGACTGAGCTTGTGCTTTAGGGTCCACCCCAACCACCTGGTCTTCCCCAGAGTATATCAGATGCCTTCTTTCTTTTTTTTTTTTTTTAAAGTAATTATATTTAACTTTATTTTATTTTATTTATTTATATACTTATTTATTTTTAATTTAACCAGAGAGGGATAGAGTGAGAAAGAGAGAGGGAAAGTAAGAAAGCAAGTTGCCAGGTCTGGGACTTGAACCGTGGTTGACCATGAGGGAGTCCAGCACCCTTAACCACTATGCCACCTGCTGACCTTGCAGATGCTTTCTTATAGCATTTTTAGTACTTGATGAAAATCTTAAAAAGGACTGACTGACTGTAATGTTGTAAGGAGAAGTATGTCACTGCAGGAAACTAAAGCTGTATGGGAGGCCCAGATCTGCCTCCTAGACAAACCTAAGACAGGCCAGAAAAAGTAGTCTACAGTCCTAGGTAACAGAGAGGTTAAGGCAGGATCCCAACATGGAGAAACACTGTCAAAAATTTCTCTTATACTCTTTATTTTTTTCTCTCTCTCTCAGAAAAAAAAATGAAAGAAAATAAAAGAGAGCTTCCTGTATAATCTATGAAAATGGAGAAAGGGATACCTTGCATGGAAGAGACATATATAAAGGGGTAACTTTGTGAAGACATGGTAATATTCATGAGTCCTCTGTCCTGGGCATGTGGGATTAGTGCAGGATAGGGTAATTCTTTATTAGATAACAACCAGTTAGTTATTGGGTATTCTCTAGGTCAGATATTGCACTCAATGCTTTACATAAAATACTTCCTCTTATCTGCTTAGTAACAGTCTGAACTTCATTTTACTTTATTTCATAGATGCAATTGAGCTGTAAAGTAGATAAGTAAGGTCACAAGTCAAGTAATTGTAATGTTGAGTCTTGACCTTGTTTGCTCTATTTTTAATTTAATCACGAATTTGGATCTCTTTCAGTAATACATCCAGTAACACTAGCATCTACCTTTTGAATAATACATTTCTAAAATTATACAACAGATTTCAAACATAAATATGGAGAAAAGTTTTTGATATTTTAAAAAAATCGAGTTCCAGGACAATTTTTTGAAAGTACAAATTGAGAAGCCAACAGATGGCATGAAGATTAAGGTGCTGGACTCCCACATGACTGACCACGGTTTCAGTCCCAGACTTGGCTGCTTGAAAATCATGCCAGGTTCGTGTGTGCGTGTGCCCAAAATCCCAAGAGAAAAATGGCATAGAAGGGATTATGGTGTGACCATTCCCCCGAGAAGATTATTTCTCACTTTCCCGCTTTCTGTTTCTCTTTGTCTCTCTCTGGTGAGTGCATTTACTCTATAGCAAAAAATCAAAACAAAAACAGAAAAAACAGTACAAGTTGGAGTTTATTTGATGAACAAACTTTGAAATACAAAGATGTGAAAATTCCATGACTTTTCCTCAGAGCCAAAGAGCACCCATTAAAAAAAAAAAAAATAGGCAGGTAGGTGGTGTGGTGGTTAAGGCAATGGATCCCACTTGGCCAACTCTTTGGTGTGAATCCTGGACCCGATGACCTGAAAAACATGAAGAGCGCAAGTACATGTGTGTCCAAAATTCTGAAAGTGGAATAGAATAGAGATTGTGGTGTGACCATCCCACCGGGAAAGTGATTTCCCATTTTCTCTCCATCTGTCTGTCTCTGGTAAATGCCACATGAACTAATTTAAAAAATTAAAAAAAAAAAAGACTAAAACAAATCATCTTGATTTTATCTAGGAACATAGGTATGTTATCTCCCTTTTCTTAACTTTCCTTCCAAATTCTTTTAAAAGCACTCATTGTATATTTATATTGCTTTTAGCTCATTTATTTATTTCATTCATCTCAAATCTTTCACTTAATAGTAGAATTCCCCCAGAGTATATCAGATGCCTTCTTTCTTTTTTTTTTTTTTTTAAAGTAATTATATTTAACTTTATTTTATTTTATTTATTTATATACTTATTTATTTTT
Source organism: Tupaia belangeri chinensis (assembly GCF_000334495.1). Taxonomy (NCBI): domain Eukaryota; kingdom Metazoa; phylum Chordata; class Mammalia; order Scandentia; family Tupaiidae; genus Tupaia; species Tupaia belangeri. The sequence goes on from NW_006203909.1 coordinate 123,508, forward strand.
AATTTAACCAGAGAGGGATAGAGTGAGAAAGAGAGAGGGAAAGTAAGAAAGCAAGTTGCCAGGTCTGGGACTTGAACCGTGGTTGACCATGAGGGAGTCCAGCACCCTTAACCACTATGCCACCTGCTGACCTTGCAGATGCTTTCTTATAGCATTTTTAGTACTTGATGAAAATCTTAAAAAGGACTGACTGACTGTAATGTTGTAAGGAGAAGTATGTCACTGCAGGAAACTAAAGCTGTATGGGAGGCCCAGATCTGCCTCCTAGACAAACCTAAGACAGGCCAGAAAAAGTAGTCTACAGTCCTAGGTAACAGAGAGGTTAAGGCAGGATCCCAACATGGAGAAACACTGTCAAAAATTTCTCTTATACTCTTTATTTTTTTCTCTCTCTCTCAGAAAAAAAAATGAAAGAAAATAAAAGAGAGCTTCCTGTATAATCTATGAAAATGGAGAAAGGGATACCTTGCATGGAAGAGACATATATAAAGGGGTAACTTTGTGAAGACATGGTAATATTCATGAGTCCTCTGTCCTGGGCATGTGGGATTAGTGCAGGATAGGGTAATTCTTTATTAGATAACAACCAGTTAGTTATTGGGTATTCTCTAGGTCAGATATTGCACTCAATGCTTTACATAAAATACTTCCTCTTATCTGCTTAGTAACAGTCTGAACTTCATTTTACTTTATTTCATAGATGCAATTGAGCTGTAAAGTAGATAAGTAAGGTCACAAGTCAAGTAATTGTAATGTTGAGTCTTGACCTTGTTTGCTCTATTTTTAATTTAATCACGAATTTGGATCTCTTTCAGTAATACATCCAGTAACACTAGCATCTACCTTTTGAATAATACATTTCTAAAATTATACAACAGATTTCAAACATAAATATGGAGAAAAGTTTTTGATATTTTAAAAAAATCGAGTTCCAGGACAATTTTTTGAAAGTACAAATTGAGAAGCCAACAGATGGCATGAAGATTAAGGTGCTGGACTCCCACATGACTGACCACGGTTTCAGTCCCAGACTTGGCTGCTTGAAAATCATGCCAGGTTCGTGTGTGCGTGTGCCCAAAATCCCAAGAGAAAAATGGCATAGAAGGGATTATGGTGTGACCATTCCCCCGAGAAGATTATTTCTCACTTTCCCGCTTTCTGTTTCTCTTTGTCTCTCTCTGGTGAGTGCATTTACTCTATAGCAAAAAATCAAAACAAAAACAGAAAAAACAGTACAAGTTGGAGTTTATTTGATGAACAAACTTTGAAATACAAAGATGTGAAAATTCCATGACTTTTCCTCAGAGCCAAAGAGCACCCATTAAAAAAAAAAAAAATAGGCAGGTAGGTGGTGTGGTGGTTAAGGCAATGGATCCCACTTGGCCAACTCTTTGGTGTGAATCCTGGACCCGATGACCTGAAAAACATGAAGAGCGCAAGTACATGTGTGTCCAAAATTCTGAAAGTGGAATAGAATAGAGATTGTGGTGTGACCATCCCACCGGGAAAGTGATTTCCCATTTTCTCTCCATCTGTCTGTCTCTGGTAAATGCCACATGAACTAATTTAAAAAATTAAAAAAAAAAAAGACTAAAACAAATCATCTTGATTTTATCTAGGAACATAGGTATGTTATCTCCCTTTTCTTAACTTTCCTTCCAAATTCTTTTAAAAGCACTCATTGTATATTTATATTGCTTTTAGCTCATTTATTTATTTCATTCATCTCAAATCTTTCACTTAATAGTAGAATTCTAGGGCTTCCTAAGTCCGGTTGTAGGCTCACACTGATTCTCCAAAAGGAGTAAGAAATTTCTATGTTGTCATGAATCTACCCATCAAATAACATTATAATAATAATGGGAATGTTGGGACCAGGAGAATCATTGGATTCCCATGTAGTCAACCATGGTTTGAGTAAGGACCCGACAGCTTAAAACTCACACTGGGTTGCGTGCATGTGTGCCCAAACTCCTGAGAGGAGAATGGAGGAGAAGAAATTGCAGCATCACCATCACCAATGAGGGATAATTTTTCATTTTCTGGTTCTTTGTCTTTCTGGTGAGAGCACATGCCCTATAGTAAAAAATCATTCTAAAAAATAATAATAATGGAAATGTAAAATAAGAACCTATTATTCTCCTGAAAAAGACTATTTTTTTTCTTGTTCCACCTTACTTGATACATTGTTTTAAAATTTTACAAGATTCAATGAAGTATTCTGCATTTCTAATTGGAAAATGTTTTTCCTATTACTATATAATTTTCTGTAATAATATCTAATAATATATGGGTCTATATAATGTATAAATATAGAAAATTCATATACTGTTACAGGTTACATATACTGTATAATCTATACTAATAAAACAGTTATAAGATTATTCCTCATTGTTTAATATTTTTGCTTTGCAATCAAGGATGTTTTTCTTCCTGTACTTGTTTTCTAGTTTATTTTTGCCTACATAAATAGTTTTTAAGAATTTTTGCCTATTACCTATTAATGTTTTAATTTGTTACTTTTTAAAAGTAATGCTGTAATGATTTGCTTAGCTGCTTCTACTTTGAGATAGTTTTTTTAAAACACAGTTTAAAGGGATTAGGTTTTTAAGGGTACCTCATTTCATTAATATTATAATGAATTTTTTAAATCAACCATTAAAAGAGAAACAATTCAAAGAAAAATGTTAAGGAATTGAGTAAAAAGATGTCAAACCATAAAGAAAATCATGCAATTGCTCTCACCAAAGTCTTTGTAGGTTGGACTTTATGCAGTGTAGGTGGTTTTCTTTCTTTAACCTTAAAAACAAAGATACTTTACCATATTAATTATTAATCTTTCATTGCACCTCCTTTTAATCATAATTGGTAATTTTCATATTATTTCAGTTTATCTAATGTATTCGAAAATCTACTTTAAATTTCTTATTAAGATAACAGAATATTAATTTCATTTAGAATAGAAGATCAGGGAAAAGGAAAAAGCCAAAGAGGTTAGTCTTCTGAATACCCTAGATCCATGCTTTTACAGGTATGCCAAGCACTATGTTGATTGCTGTGAAGTAATGAAAAATGAACACAGTAGGGTATGTTACAGTGGAGATGAAACTTAAATTTAAATCAACAGGAGGACAATTTTTTGAAAGTACAAATTGAGAAGCCAACAGATGGCATGAAGATTAAGGTGCTGGACTCCCACATGACTGACCACGGTTTCAGTCCCAGACTTGGCTGCTTGAAAATCATGCCAGGTTCGTGTGTGCGTGTGCCCAAAATCCCAAGAGAAAAATGGCATAGAAGGGATTATGGTGTGACCATTCCCCCGAGAAGATTATTTCTCACTTTCCCGCTTTCTGTTTCTCTTTGTCTCTCTCTGGTGAGTGCATTTACTCTATAGCAAAAAATCAAAACAAAAACAGAAAAAACAGTACAAGTTGGAGTTTATTTGATGAACAAACTTTGAAATACAAAGATGTGAAAATTCCATGACTTTTCCTCAGAGCCAAAGAGCACCCATTAAAAAAAAAAAAAATAGGCAGGTAGGGGGGGTGGTGGGTATAAGGCAATGGATCCCACTTGGCCAACTCTTTGGTGTGAATCCTGGACCCGATGACCTGAAAAACATGAAGAGCGCAAGTACATGTGTGTCCAAAATTCTGAAAGTGGAATAGAATAGAGATTGTGGTGTGACCATCCCACCGGGAAAGTGATTTCCCATTTTCTCTCCATCTGTCTGTCTCTGGTAAATGCCACATGAACTAATTTAAAAAATTAAAAAAAAAAAAGACTAAAACAAATAATCTTGATTTTATCTAGGAACATAGGTATGTTATCTCCCTTTTCTTAACTTTCCTTCCAAATTCTTTTAAAAGCACTCATTGTATATTTATATTGCTTTTAGCTCATTTATTTATTTCATTCATCTCAAATCTTTCACTTAATAGTAGAATTCTAGGGCTTCCTAAGTCCGGTTGTAGGCTCACACTGATTCTCCAAAAGGAGTAAGAAATTTCTATGTTGTCATGAATCTACCCATCAAATAACATTATAATAATAATGGGAATGTTGGGACCAGGAGAATCATTGGATTCCCATGTAGTCAACCATGGTTTGAGTAAGGACCCGACAGCTTAAAACTCACACTGGGTTGCGTGCATGTGTGCCCAAACTCCTGAGAGGAGAATGGAGGAGAAGAAATTGCAGCATCACCATCACCAATGAGGGATAATTTTTCATTTTCTGGTTCTTTGTCTTTCTGGTGAGAGCACATGCCCTATAGTAAAAAATCATTCTAAAAAATAATAATAATGGAAATGTAAAATAAGAACCTATTATTCTCCTGAAAAAGACTATTTTTTTTCTTGTTCCACCTTACTTGATACATTGTTTTAAAATTTTACAAGATTCAATGAAGTATTCTGCATTTCTAATTGGAAAATGTTTTTCCTATTACTATATAATTTTCTGTAATAATATCTAATAATATATGGGTCTATATAATGTATAAATATAGAAAATTCATATACTGTTACAGGTTACATATACTGTATAATCTATACTAATAAAACAGTTATAAGATTATTCCTCATTGTTTAATATTTTTGCTTTGCAATCAAGGATGTTTTTCTTCCTGTACTTGTTTTCTAGTTTATTTTTGCCTACATAAATAGTTTTTAAGAATTTTTGCCTATTACCTATTAATGTTTTAATTTGTTACTTTTTAAAAGTAATGCTGTAATGATTTGCTTAGCTGCTTCTACTTTGAGATAGTTTTTTTAAAACACAGTTTAAAGGGATTAGGTTTTTAAGGGTACCTCATTTCATTAATATTATAATGAATTTTTTAAATCAACCATTAAAAGAGAAACAATTCAAAGAAAAATGTTAAGGAATTGAGTAAAAAGATGTCAAACCATAAAGAAAATCATGCAATTGCTCTCACCAAAGTCTTTGTAGGTTGGACTTTATGCAGTGTAGGTGGTTTTCTTTCTTTAACCTTAAAAACAAAGATACTTTACCATATTAATTATTAATCTTTCATTGCACCTCCTTTTAATCATAATTGGTAATTTTCATATTATTTCAGTTTATCTAATGTATTCGAAAATCTACTTTAAATTTCTTATTAAGATAACAGAATATTAATTTCATTTAGAATAGAAGATCAGGGAAAAGGAAAAAGCCAAAGAGGTTAGTCTTCTGAATACCCTAGATCCATGCTTTTACAGGTATGCCAAGCACTATGTTGATTGCTGTGAAGTAATGAAAAATGAACACAGTAGGGTATGTTACAGTGGAGATGAAACTTAAATTTAAATCAACAGGAAAATAAAGCTCTAATTAAATTCTTAAATCCTGGGTACAAATTTTATTAAGTATCTCTTATCAGAAGCAAAATAAAATAAAACAATAGTAAAAAGCTCATAGCATGCATGACTCAAGAAGAAAATTCAACGTGGCTGACTGTCTTTAACGTCTTCCTTTACCTTTCAAGAAGAAATGTAAACTGGAAAAAAAAAAGTGACTTGTATCAAGTTAGTTAATGTGGTAATATGATTTAATTCCAAGATTTGCAGTATTTGTGTGTTTTTCTCCCTCTATAATTATTCAATTTTGGAACATGGTGGCTCATGCAGAGCTTAACACAAGGGAGAAAGAGTTGCAAATATATAACATACCTAGGACATTTACTGTTTTCCTAGGCCAAGAGGTAATGTCATTCCACCTGCTCTGCATTCTTTTCCATTGCACCCAGACTTGAGAATTGTACTAAACAAGGTATTTTCAACAGACTACTACTCAACTGGATGTGCAAGCACATAAAACCTGTCCTGCCATTCCTGCAGTAGACACTACTTGGAAATCACTGTAAGTAGCAATGAAGACTAGTCATCTAGTAGTGGTAGAATGAAGTCTTTATGAATCTTGAGCTGGATTTAGAAGAATATATAGAACAGGATAGATTTGTAAAACCAAAAAGAAATTCCTTCTAGAGGATCAACACAAGAAATAGCACAAAACTATAAATAAGCTTGGCAAATACAGGACATCAGAATGAGACTGGCTTCCAACAAGTAGATACAGCAAAGATAAATGAAGTTGTCCATATTATATAGTCTTTGTTTTCATCACTGTTTAATAGAGTTCTAAGATAATCATACCATTTTACTTTCTATGGAAACCAGTGGTGTGAAAAACAATTTGTTGTGTCACAATTTGTGTTTCTTTTCAAATTGCTGCCTTAGGGCACACACACTCACCAGAGAGAGAGAGACAAAGAGAGAGGGAAAGTGAGAAATCACCCCCCCCTGAGAAATAGCATGCAACAATTTCTTATTCTCCATTCTCCTCACAAAATTTTAGGTATACACACAAATCCTCCTGGCATTTTTTTTTTTTTGAGAGGTTTTCTCTATAGGGCGCGTGCGCTCGCCAGACAGACAGAGAGAGATAGACAGAAAGCGAGAAATCACCCCCCAGGGAGGATGGTCACGCCGCAATCCCTTCTCCTCCATTCTCCTCTCGGGATCTTGGGCACACATGCACACATGCCCGGCGTGAGTTCTAAGCCACTGGGTCCGGGACGCGAACCGTGATCGACTACATGGGAGTCCAGCGACATAGTCATTACGCTAACTGCTGGTTCCCTTGGCATGTTTTTCAGGCCACTGGGTCTAGGATGCAAACTGTGGAGTCTGCCATGCGGAATCCAGCACCTTAACCACCATGCCACCTGCTGGTCTCACAAGACCAGTTTTCCAAATTATGAAAAATATAAGAAACATTTTGAATTTATGTGGCAGCTGGTAAAGGTCCCAGAGTGGAATAATAGTGATGAAACATTATATTAAACATTAAAAACTTTAGAACTAAGCACATGACGTGACTTATGCCACTGAATCTTTCCAACATTCTCCAATGATATTACTATATTTATCCCCATTTTGCACATATTTAGTCTCAAGATAATATTGCTTAAATTTTTTTTTAATTCATAACCAGGAGGCTGCCTGATATCACAGTGGTTAGGTGCTACTATACATAGGAAGCCAGATCCCATGTGGATAACCAGAGTCCTAGCCCCATTGGCTTCATGATGGGCATGCAAGTAACCAGGATCCTGACAGGATATAGAACTAGATGAAAAAAGACTGCAGCATGCATGGCCTTGCCCCATTGGGTGGTACTTCTCTATCTCTGTGTCTCTTCCTTGTGAAAGTGGATATGTCTGATATTAAAAACAAAAAAATTCATAGCCTCTAGTACAAAAATAGAGAAAAATTAGCCCTGTATGTCTGTATGTATCAATATTATTATTAATGCTATTACACAGTCAGAAAAACACTTCCACATCCATGTTTGTTGTGGCACTATTTACAATTGCTAGGACATGGAATGAACTCAAATGTCCAAAAATAGACAAGTGGATTAAAAAAATGTGGCATATGTACTCTATGAAATACTACTCAACCACATAAAACAATGAGTCCCTGAAACTTGATATGAAGTGGACGAATATGAAAGCCTTAATGTTAAGCAAAGCAAGCCAGACTATGAAAGACAGATTTTGTATGTCCCCACTCAATATATACTGAATATTCATGCTTTGTAGCAGAAACTGAAATATTGGGAGAGAGGGCAACTGTAGATACTAGAGATAGTTGGGGGGGATAAAAAGGGGTCAGTAATAAGGGAGGGAGGGGGAACAGAGAAAAAATACATTTGATTCACACAAAAATAAAAAATATTTGCTGATGATAATGTATGTGGTAGTGTCTTTGTCTTGACTAATATACACTGTATTCATGCTAGGAAAAACCATGTTGTACATTATAAAATGTATAGCGATTAAATGTAAATAATAAATATATAAAAAAAATAAAATATTATTATCATATTTTTACCTAGCATCTCACTGTCACTATCCTCTTTGCCCAGCCTCCCTATAAGTGGGTCTATAGGTGTGAGCCCCATATACTGCTTTCAGGGTGAGATAGGAATCAAACCTGGGCCTCCCAAGTGGCCTCACTGTGCCAAGTGGCAGCATCAGTCAGCACGCTCTATCACAGCTGGGCCCAAATTATTAGAATCATTAAAGCAAGAAATAAAAAAAAAGGAAAATTGTATACATACTCACACACACACAGTTTTAGCATACAAGCATACAGAGATATCTGTTAAATACATTTGATTTCCTATTTTATTAGCTAGGAGTTCTTATAAATGCATACATGTATGTGTGTGCTTGTGTGTGTGTGTGTGTGTGTGTGTGTGTGTAAGTTTTAGATATAAAAATTTGCCATTTCCCACCCAATAAGTCACACTAGCCTCCTTAGTGTTATTATGGCACCAAAGTATCCATTCACTTGTTTTTCACTCCCCTTTCAGAAACTTTTAATTCATCCTAGCCAAGAGATGAACAGGTACTTTCCATCTTAAGCCTTTCCTCTTCTAGAACTGAGTAAATGTGTCTTAATGTTAAACAATTATAAGCACACAGAATTCTACCATATAATGATAGTACTCTAGCACAAGAGTAATTTATATTTTCCTTTAAAGTAAACAGTCCTTAGCTTACCTTGCTGGTGCAGTTCAACAGTATTAACGTGGTTTTTGAAATTCTTTCTGCTTGGTCATTGAATTCTTCACTGTTATTCGTTTTATTGCATTGCTTCAACTTGCGAACAGCCCGATATAGAAACTTAACTTCCTATTATAGGAAAAAGAATGGCTGTGGTTCAAGTAAAATATTAAATTATAAGCTTTTTTTCACCCTAAAGACAGCTATATTGCTAAGTAAATGCCCCACCTCCACCCTAGCCTTTTATTCCAGTTAGTCACGTGATTAACGAGTAATAGAACTGCAATCAATTAGCTCTTAGGTGACAGCATGAACTACCTAAAACTTGGTTTAATGATTATCTAACTCTTATAGTTTCTTTTCTCTTTTATGTATGTGTGACCTTATCACTATGGGTAAACATTTTTACAAGGTTATTTACTTTTAAACAGAATGACCAAAGAATACGTCTGGAAGCAACAACGATGAAAGGTATGTTTTTTCTTTTTGTTATTATTTTTGTATATTTTGAGCCATAAGTGAATAAATAAGAAAACAAGTAATCAGAAAATAATGGGCTACGGTCACCTAAAATATAAGCTCTTCAGATATTTAATGTAAGAAATTAAAAAGAAAAGAATTTATGGTTTTAGTATGGTATACCATGCAGTTAACTCAGTTATCATGAACTTAAGAAAGACTTATGAAATTAGTTTCTGTAGGGAGAAATGATACAAACTTTTGAAGATTTTATAAATTATATTATATGAACTAGAGATAACAGTGTTTTCAACTGAAGCAAATATCAAAATAAGAAAATTTCAAAATGCCTACAACTAAATTGCAAACAATCACTTTAACAAGTATCTTCCTGCATATGAAGTTTAGAAATAAGAGATAGGTCTTTGAATTTAGTAGTTTTCCTAGTATTTTCAAGGTGACAAATAGAATGGTAAACAGAGGGAAAAAATGTTATCTGATGAGCATAAAACTATATGTAAAATTAAAGTATAAAGGAAGACCATAATAAAATTTAATAGATCAATGGAATTGTGTGGTTAGAACCAAAGGAATGATATTAATATAATTAATACAATTGTCTAATAGAGGCACAAAAAACATAAGTTTCTATAAAATTATTATAATTTGAATGATAAATTAACTATAAATAGTTATCATTACCTTATTATCATCACATGAATTTTTTTTAAAAAAGTTAGATGCATTTTGCTGGCAATTGCTACAAATATCTCTCATGCTGTCCTGTAATAAATAATGTTAGATAATATGGTTAAAACTGAGGACATTTCTAATACATAGTAATTATAAAAATAACAGTCTTATGATATCTGGAATGTATATGTATTTTTGGAAAATATCTTTTGTCTGGCTCAGTTAACTAGGCACAAAAAATAGTTTTCGTCAATTTAAGAATAAGCAATTATCTATACAAATCTCACATATTTTGAGCTACTTCTAGACTTCATAATTTATTCCCAGAATTTAGAATCTGATTCATTTAGGGAAATAGAAGTATCTATTTTAGAGATTATACTATATAGACAAAGTACTGTAAAATTTGAAACCATGAAGTCTAAATAAATTTTAAAAGTTATTTGACCAATTTCTTGCTACCATCAGATGAAAAGGAAAATATACATTAGAATAAGGAGAAAACCTCTTCACATGAGACTTAAAGCTAAAATTTATTTTCCAGCACTTTTAACAGTGCAATTTGTCTGTGATAGTTGAGGCAGAACTTTGCTGAGAAACACTGAGATTGAATGAGTGTGTGCGTACTATATTGTAGGAGTGGAAAGGCGAAATCATACATCTACATTTTTCAATCTAAGGAGAGTAGTAAAAGAAGCTGGGGAGGCTTAGCTGCAGTAACACAATCCTCTCAATGCTGGAAGCCGTATGGAAAATCAGATTTTGGTTCCTGGGCAAACCTGTACATGCTGGTTTGCATTCACATGTCTGTGTTCATGACTGACTGGGGAGGGATGCAGGAAGAAGAATCACTGGAGACCTTACTCAAGGTGTTTGGCTCTCTCTCTCTTATTCTCTCATGAAAGAAGAAAGGAAGCTTTAAAAAAGGTGGGGATTTCCTGAATCAAAAATTTAGTTGACATACTAGAAAGAATTTCCTAATGATTTTTATTATCTTATATGCACAGGGTTACACTAACTCTATCCAACAAATGATAATCCCATCCTATCAGAGCCTCTAGAAGGCTTCAGGCAATCTTGATCCATCCCTACATTGAAGTAACATAGAAGCAGGATAAGAAGTGGATCAATGACAAGATTTAATGATGGATTTCTAATCTTCATCTAAGCTTGTATTATTATTATTCTTGAGAGTTTTTTGCTATAGGGCGCGTGCGCTCACCAGAAAGACAGAGAGAGACATAGAAATAGAAAGTGAGAAGTGACCCCCCAGGGAGGATGGCCATACTGCAATCTCTTCTCATCCATTCTCCTCTCTGGATCTTGGGCATGCATGCACACGCGTCCGGAGTGAGTTTAAGCCACCGGGTCCGGGACTTGAACCACGGTTGGCTACGTGGGAGTCCAGCCACATAACCATTACGCTAACTGCTGGTCCCAAGCTTGTATTATTTTTATGTCCTGTGAAAAGCATATGTGCTCTCTTGGTTTATCTTGACTATAGCATGTATATATTAGGCTCACCCAGCCTCAGTGGTGTAAGCTGCTAAGATGCTGCTGCTCCGGAGACTGGGACCACGTGGGAGGTCTGGGTTCAATTCTTAGCATTAAAAGCATACTCCTGTAACGCAGTGACTTAGGAGGATGGAGTGGGAGGATCTTGAAGTAGTAAGATCATCCTAAATGTTTTTTTTTTTTTTTTAAGGACCAGTAGATGGTGTTACGATTACATGGCTGGACTCCCATGTAGTCAACCACAGTTCAAGTCCTGACCCAGTGGCTTAAAACTAATGCCAGGCTTGTGTGCGTAAGTGCCCAAGATCCCAAGAGGAGAATGGAGTATAAGGGATTGTGGCATAGTCATCCCCCCACCCCCCCGGAGGGTGATTTCTTAGTTTATGTCTCTGTTTCTATGGCAAGCACATGCACACCCTATAGCAAAAATCTCTCTAAAATGTTTTTAAATCAGATACTGTCTTATCTGCAGAAAGTAGAGTTTGAATAGATATCCATTCAACCATTGAACACTTACAAAGGTCTATTGTGCAAGGTCTTCTGCTAAAGCCCTATATGGAAACAAAGATTAAAAAAACAAAACAAAACAAAACAAAAAACATGGTCCTGGTTTCTTGTGCCATTTGAAATAAAGGGTGGATGCTGCATACCTTGGACACATTTACATCACTTTTTATCTTTATAAAAATATGCTTTTGGAGGGAACCAGCAGTTAGCGTAATGGCTATGTCGCTGGAGTCCCACGTCGTCGACCACGGTTTGCATCCCAGACCTGGTGGCTTAAAACTCATGCCGGGCGCGTGTGCGTGCATGCCCAAGATCCCGAGAGGAGAATGGAGAAGGGATTGCGGCATGACCATCCCCCCTGGGGGGTGATTTCTTGCTTTCTGTCTCTCTGTCTTTCTCTGTCTGTCTGGTGAGCGCATGCGCCCTATAGGAAAAACCTCTCCAAAAAAAAAAAAATATGCTTTTGGAAACAGAAGATTTATTAGTGTCAACCATCCCAGTCATACTCCAAATATCTCAAACATTAAATATATATTTTCTATAACCATTTCACAATGTCATTATACACATTAATAACCAGATAATGGAGAATTAATATTTGTCTTTCAGGATTTTTTTTCTCCCCTATTGACTTCCATTTAATCCCAAGGAGGACAAAAAAAAATCATACATAAAATTTTCTTCAATAAAACATAGGGCATTTAATTTCTGCCACACCATCCTTTGAAAGAGAAGGAAGACAAAGGCACACTGAGTCCGTATAATAGGTCCCAATTCACCAAAGAATCATATAAAAATATACCACAGGAAGAATGTCAATGTCCTGGAGCATTGTAACAAATTGCCTAAGACATGAATATTTGAGAAGCCATTGCGTTTGAATGAAAGGCCATTGCTCTGGGTAACTAGTAAAACTCCTTATGGCAGATCTACAGAAAGATAAGGTTTTACCATTTAATTCATTTGCCAAATGTTTGATACAGAATGTACTGTTGTTATCATACCTTTAAAGGTTTACTTCTATTGATGTCACATTATTCTTAACTAGGTTGCTTAGTAAATTTCATGAATACATTTGACATAGATCTATGTATTTGAATAAAGTTTTCATTCAAAAATCTAACAAAAGAGTAGCTTAGAGTAAGAATCATAGAATCATAGCATTAGCAAGAACTTTATATATCTATCTCTTGATTTAACAGAGTACAATTACTTTAACAAGGTTGCAGTTATAGCTTCTTATATGCATCTTTATATAAGTGAACATTTCTTCAAGTTTATTCTAAATATGGAAATTCACAAAAGAAAAGCTATGATTGTATTGACTGAATTGCAATATTTTCCAAGATAAAATGTGATTTTTATATGACTTGTTCCTGAAATACATGATGTTCTTTCAATTTGTAGAATTAGCTCTCCTTTCATTTTTATATATTTTTTCTATTTAAAAGTCTTTTCTTTAGAAATACTAACTATATATAAAATGGATTTTTCTATTTCACTTTTTCTTTTATGTATTTATCTATTTTCTAAAATTTTCATTTTGTGTGGGTTTTCTTACCACCTTGTTTTCCATATGCCTATTCTAATTAGGGCCTCATTTATGGTTTTATTCCATTCTCAGTTTTTTCCTTTAAATATAACTATCTCATCTTCATTTTTTTCTGTTATTTCTTCAGTGAGATTATATTGGTTTTAGTTCATTTTACTTTGTTTTCTTGAAGAATGTTAAAAAGACATGTTTGCGGGAACCAGCAGTTAGTGTAATGGCTATGTCGCTGGACTCCCACGTAGTCGACCGTGGTTCGTGTCCCGGACCCGGTGGCTTAAAACTCACGCCAGGCGTGTGTGCGTGTGTGCCCAAGATCCCGAGAGGAGAATGGAGGAGAAGGGATTGCGGCATGACCATCCCCCCTGGGGGGTGATTTCTCGCTTTCTGTCTCTATGTCTCTCTCTGTCTGTCTGGCGAGCGCACGCGCCCTACAGTGAAAATCTCTCAAAAAAAAAAAAAAAAAAAAACAAGTTTGCCCATTTCTTCTTATATCTATCTATCTATCTATATATATACATAAAACTTTAAAATTAAACCCTCTATATTCATTATAAAAAATTGGGAATGCTAATATATTCTTTATAAAATTTTATATATGTACAGTTTTATATCTTTAACAACTGCCTACTCAATTTTATATATTTTAAATATGTTAATAAATAGAATAAATAGATTCCCAATTTTTTATAATGAAT
>NW_006203909.1:137901-144529 GCF_000334495.1 Tupaia belangeri chinensis
AAATCTCTCAAAAAAAAAAAAAAAAAAAAAAAGACATGTTTGCCATTTTCTGCTGATTTTACAGATTATTAATCTTTTATCTAAATTCACTTTCCTTTGTCTATGTGTTTATGTATTTATTTATTTTGGTAATATAAAGCATAGTGTTTCCTTTTGGATTTTCTGGTTACTTTTTGAAGGGATGATAAAAGTAAATTAAATTATTAATCAGTCAATATTCCACTTCTCTACTCCCTCGTTGAGTGGATATATTAATTTCCCATTGTTGCTGGACACATTACTGAAAGCTTCACAGTTTCAAATGATAGAAATTTATTCTCTCAGTTCTGAAGTCCGATAGCCTAATTATCAATGTGTCAGCTAGAGGCTTTGGCAGAGAGTCTATTTTTTGCCCCTTGTCTCCTCTGGTGCTACGACCATTTCCTGGTGTTCTTTGGCTTATGACCACAATGTTCCAGTCTCTGTCTCCATCTCTCTCTGACTCTGTCTCAATAAAAATACATATAAGGCATTTAGGGCCCACTGGAAAAAAATAAATAAAAATAAACTCACCACATCAATATCCTCAAATTAATATCTTCAAAGACTCTTCCTTTATGAAGACTCTTTCTCCTTATATATTTGGAGGAATTAGATTATCATTTCTTTGGGTAGCCTTTATACAACCTACTGCAGAGAGGTATATTTGACCGCACATTGATAATGAGTTTGACCAAAAGGCTTTCTTTAGGTTATGGATATTAGCACATCAGATAAGAGCAGAGATTTGAAAAGTATGCCAAAACTGAATTTGGTTCCTTTTGTTCTTGACTTTCAACGTGAGAAGAGTATCTGATAGCAGCGTGTATTCATTATCAATTACTGCATAAGTTACAACAAAAGTAACTTAAACATTTATTATTTTATGGTTTGTATGGCTCATGAATTTAGGATCTTGATTGAGTGCCTCAGGGAAGACGTTAGCTTTGTAATCACTAGCTTCACTAGGACTAGAAGATCCACTCTCAAAATGCCTCATTCACATAGAGATTAGCAGGAAGTCTCCATTTCTCACCACTTTAACCTCTCTAGAGTCTTTCTTGAGTGTCCTTACAAGATGACAGTTGACTTTTTTCTAAGTGTGCAGTGCAAGAGAGAGCAAAGAGGATGCCTTATTCCTTTTAATGACCTAGTCTTGGAAGTAATACACTGTCATTTCCACCTTATTCTATTGGTATGAAGTGAGTCACTAATTCAAGTTCACATTCAAGGGAAGGAGAATTAAGCTCCACTCTCTTGAAAGGAATATAAAAATTTTCTGTAGATGCTAAAACTAGCACACAGCTACTCATTTGTCTTATGACCCAAAATGAAATACATGATCATTCCTAGCCAACTGCTTATCTATGAGTCTAAGATGAATACACAGTGTGGTATGCATTTTGTGATTGTTTGTTATGTAGTAAAAGCTGACTGATAGAGAAGTATTGCTTGTTGGGTCACTTGTCCAAAATTAAAAGTGACAAGAGACAAAGGTAATGAACTGGGACAGCTATTCATTCTTACCCAATTGCTATGTTCTCTATCATAGGATAGTTCTCATCTTAATTTTTTTTTCTTTAGGAGAGAATGTCAATATGCCTCACGGTGAATCTTCATAGTCATATGTACTCTACGTGAGCTAATGTCTATTTATCTTTCACAGCTGATTCTGGTCGGCAGCTACATAACTGATTGCAGCTTCCTCTCTCTCCTCCTTTTATTTATTTTGTAGGGCTGGTTGTAAGGATTGAAAAGTTTTGCCATTGAAAATGAAGATTCAGTCTCAATTCTGTTGCCATTTTTTTGAAAATTTCTATCACAATATATTCATGGCCCAAACCTTGTGCCATATAAAGACTTACTAGTGGGCATTTTAAAATGTGCTTCTAATTTAAGACTCTGTATTCAGTATGAAATTAGAAAAGAAATATATTCCTGGATTTCTATTTAAATTGGTATAAATTTTACCATTTGTCAAGTAGTTTATCAGATTATATTGATAGTATAAACTGCTAATTAATTTCTACCTTCAGAGAAAAGTCATATTCTTTGATCAAATACTTGTTGAGCATCTACCACATGACATTTAGTAGTAGGACTACACTGTGATCAAAATCAGATATGGTTCTCTTCTTCAAAAAGTCTACTCTTCTGTGATAAAGACAGACATTGATCCAATATCCACATTCAATTTCCAACTTGATAATCATTATGAATAAATGGTATAGATTATCATGAATGCCTATACCAGAAAAAATATACTTGGGGACCTCAGTGAGGACTTCTAAGAAAAGTGGATGTTTCAACTGAGATAAGAAGCATGAGTAACCCAAGAAAAGGACAAAGGATTAGTCCGTGTGTAGAAAACAGTACGCATGGATACCTTGAAGTGAGAATAAACGTGGCAAGTGTGTGACTGGAAAGAAGAGAGCTAGGTAATACAGGAATATGCCTGAGAAAGCAAGAAAAAATACTGGTTTCACATAAGGCAGGGAGTACAGAAGAGGACAAATTATGCACAGTGTTAAGAACACATAAGGAATATTGAACAATATTTAGTAACTGAGTGTATTTACAAACAGGAAAATAATATTCTAAGATTTATCATTTCAAAGATAATACTGATAGGAGCATGCTGGATTGTCTGTAAATATTTGAGGTTCAAGAAAGTATATGGACCAATTTTTATAATGTATTACACAGAATCTAAGATAATAGTTATTAAATTAGAAGGTAGGAGAGAGTCTGGAGATTGGTGAAGAGAACTGAGAAATATTTAGAAGCACATTTAACATGATTTGAAAATAAAACTTGGGAAAAATTGACATAAAAAATGATTCCTGAGTTATCTGGTGTGTGCAATAGCATATACTGTGTTGCTCTGTACTGACACAGGAAATAGTAGAAGAGGTGAACTAGATAAATGATATGTTTGACTATAAACAGGTGACATTTGAACTGATTTTCAGGGATTCAAGAGCGGATGTCACACAGACACATAATGAATTCAATTAGTTAGAAAGACAACCAAGGGGATAGATTGTTTTGAGTGGGCTGTGGTTCATAGTGTAAATGCCAACTAGAAATCACGTAAATTGAGTCTAGTACAAAATTTATCTACACTAGGAAAAGAAAACTAAAGTAAAAAAAGAAGTTGATAATAGAATAGTACAATTCTTGATTAAATATAAAATGAAATACTAAGCAGATTTTGTTATTTGTTTTGAGGTAGTGTGTATAAACAAGGAAATATAGCTATAATAAAACATTAAGAGAAAAATACTATGTAGGATCATATATTTGAATATGTATGCATATGTATACATAAACACACATATACAGGAGAAGCTCTCTTAATTACCATTGATTTAAATGATTTGCTGGGATGATCAATAGTCTCTATTTCTTCTATAAAATCATATTAGCTAATGCCCACAGAACACTGAACATTCCCAACTAGTAGTTTAGTTTTTGCTATTTTCTCATGTAACTTTGATTTCACCCTTTGAGATGCATATTTACTAAATCAATTCCTTAATACTAAGTTACACTTATTATTTAATTATAAAACTTAATTAAATACTATATAAACCAATGAAATGAGAGCTTAATCTTAAAGACTTTTAGTTTTCAGTCTGTCAGGTAAGGAGCATGGAAGTAAGCACTTCTCTTACCGTTGGGTTTATTACCAGTTGATAACATGTATAGTGTTCTCAACTGGACCAGTCTGAGGTGTATTTCATGTTGGGTAAATTCTCTTTATGCTAAATTATAGGTAGCGATTGAATGTATAAAAAATAATAACAAAAAATAAAAAGAAAAAAATGCAAATTTTAAAAAAGTCAGCACTCCAATTAACACATTAAAAGCTGAATCCACTGAAAAATGAACAACTATTCTCAGATCAACCAGAGAAGTGAGATCACAGGACAAACTGCTACCCCAAAATTGGGGAGACAGTGAGGTGGAAAAAATGAGGCCCCAAACTTGGATGCCTAACTTATTAAAGTAGAGACCCAGTAGCAGAAACCTCCACAGGAACCAGTGTGAGGTAGACAAGCTTGAACTGTAACTGAGAAATTGCTGGAAGCTCAATGTAAGACAACTCCGAGAGTTGAGAACTCTAGGGGCCACTCATTATCATGCTTTACCTCCAGGAGCACTATTTAGTAGATGTTCAGAGTGAATATCAGAGAAAAAAATCCCCCGTGCTCTGTCAAGAGATGAGGAATAAAAACTATTAATAGCCAGAGTCTTCTATTGTCCTTAACAAGACCTGCCCTCAGGAGAAATTATTTTATCATGGCATAACCTTCTGGGGTTTTTCAGAGTCTGACATACTTGGAAAATGGAAATATCCATCCCCAGGCCCCAGTTAGCCTTCCATGTCTTGGAAGGCCATCCTGTACCAACTAAGGGAGGAAAAAAACTGAGAAGCATGATAATGTCCACAGTCCAATAGGTTCACCAAAAGACTAAATCCTGATCACAGAACTGTGGAACACTTTCCTTCATTCTATACCTTACCATGGTATCACCAAAGACCTATTTACAACAGTTCCTCTTAGCCAGAACATCATGATCAGCCAATAAGAAAAGGGAGTGCTAAAAAGCAAATTACTCTGTGAATATTGACAAACTGACTCTAACTTTTATGTGGAGAGAAAAAAAAATCAGAATAGCAAAGTCAATACTGAGGAAAAAGAACAAAGTTAAAGGACTAATACAACCTGACTTCAAAACTTACTTTATAGTAAGTAATCACCACAGTGATTAGGCCAGCCCCGTGAAATAGTAGTTAGGCGAGTGGATCCCACATGGCCGACTGCTCAGTTCAAGTTTTCAAGTCCAATGGCTTGAAAAACATACAGGCACATGGGCATACATGCCCAAAATCTTGAAAGGAGGGAGAGACATTGAGGAGAAGAGAACGAGGTATGACCTTTCCCCACGGGGAATGCTTTCTCACTTTCCCTCTCTTTCTTTGTCTCTGGTGTCTCCTTTTGACAAAATAAAATAAAATAAAATAAATAATAAAAAAAAAAACAGTAATGTGAACTATAAACTTAGAGTGATAATAATGTGTAGATTGATTAACTGTAACAAATGTACCACTGTGGTAGGAAGTGTTGCTAGGGAGTTTGTCTATGGAAACAGCAGGTATATGGGATCTCTGGTTTTCAGCTCAGCTTTATTTGTTGTGAACCTTAAATTGCTCTTAAAAATAAAGTTTATTAAGACTAGCAAATGGTGTGATGGTTACATCACTGAACTCCCGCATGGTCGATGGCAGTTTGAGTCTGGACCCAGCAGCTTAAAACTCACTCAAGGTGCATGTGAATGCATGTCCAAAATCTTGAGAAGAGAATGGAGGAGAAGGGATTGTGACTTGGCCATCTTCCCCTGGAGATCTCACTTTCTGTCCCCGTCTCTCTGGTGAACCCACAAAACCTATAGCAAAAATCTCTCTTAAAAAAATAAAGTTTATTAACCTATCTAACAGCTATTCCTATGAAAATGAAATTATTTTGGAATAAATTTAAAAATGATGAAGGAGGTATGGGTGAGATAACTAAAATATTGTGGTAAATCAAAAACTCTAGTTAAGTGATACTCAGATTACATTCTAAGTGTCTAAGGGCCTTCCAAAGATTGATTATAGAAACTGTAGAGGATGCACTGAATGTTGATTGTTGTAAGAAAAATGGCAGGAAACTCAGATCTGTGTGTGTGTGTGTGTATTTTTTTTTTTTTTTGTAGACGTGTTTTAGCTTTAGGGTACAGGGCTCACAGAAGGGTACAGGGCTTGTAGGAGAGAAACAGACAGAGACAGTGAGAGGTAAAGTGAGAAATCACTCCCCAGAGGGATAGCCATGCTGCAATCCCTTCTTCTCCATTCTCTTTCTGGGATCCTGGACATGCATGCACACATACGCGGCATGAGTTTCATGACACTGTGTCTGGAACTCAAACTGCGGTGGCCATGTGGGAGTCCAGCAATGTAACCATCAGGCCATCTGCTGGTCCCAGGAGAATCATATTTAAAAAAAATGTTTGCCTCATTGTTTAACAAATAGCAAATAGGGGCCAGCAGGTGGTGTGGTGGTTAAGGATGTTGTACTCCCATCTCCCACCTGGTGGCTTGCTTCCTCATTTTCCCTTTCTCCCTCTCTCTCTCTCTCTCTCTGCCCCTCTCTGGTCAAGTTAAAATAAGTAAATAAATAAATAAAAAGTTAAATAAAATAATTATTTAAAAACAAGACTAGCAGAGAAGAGGACAGGCCTTCAGAAGAAGGTTCCACGTGACTCCAGCGAACTAGGTAATGCAGGGAATGAAGATTTTCTACTGATAATTCAATAAAATAATTATTTAAAAACAAGACTAGCAGAGAAGAGGACAGGCCTTCAGAAGAAGGTTCCACGTGACTCCAGCGAACTAGGTAATGCAGGGAATGAAGATTTTCTACTGATAATTCAGCCTCCAGCAAACGAGTTAGTGGCAGAAGAGGCTAGGCCTTCAGAAGAAGGTTCCACATGGCTCCAGCGAACTAGATATTTCAGGGAATGAAGATTTTCTACTGATAATTCAGCCTCCAGAAAATGAGTC
>NW_006203909.1:145890-183398 GCF_000334495.1 Tupaia belangeri chinensis
GAAGTTATAAAAAAAAAGTTTCAGGAAAAAAAAATCTATTCAATGACTACAGTAAGATATATAGCCCCAGCTAGGTGGACTTTATAGGATGCGTAAAGTTAGACTTGAGTTCATGGAAATGTATATGTCACCTGTGTTTGCTATGAAAATATTTAGATTAATTAAAGTCTTTAGTAATTCAATAAAATGTGGTGTGGGGGGGAAACAGTATAGAAAGCAAACATAGATACCAGAGACAGTGTGGGAGGAGAGTGGGAGATGGCAGAGGGTAAGAGATAGGGAATCAAGATGGGGGGAAAAAAGCAAAACATACAGAAAACAAGAAATGGAAGATTATTTGCTGACAATAACATGTTTGTTGATCTGCTTAATTGAGACAATATACAGTGTACTCTGGATGGAAAATCTCATTTTGTATGCTGTAATGATGTACAGTGAATGAATGCAAATAAATAAATTGAAAAAAAAAAAAAAAAAACAAGAAGGGGACCAGCAGTTAGCATAATGGCTATGTCGCTGGACTCCCATGTAGTTGACTAGTTGACCACGGTTCGCGTCCTGGACCCGGTGACTTAAAATTCACACCGGGCGCATGTGCATGTGTGCCCAAGATCCCAAGAGGAGAATGGAGAAGGGATTGCTTCTCGCTTTCTGTCTCTCTGTCTCTCTCTATCTGGCGAGCACACATGCCCTATAGCAAAAACCTCTCCAAAAAAAAAAAAAGCAAATAAAAATATATTTACATATTTAATATTTAACAATGGTCAGCTATGTATGTCTTTATTTTAACCATGTCTTGCTTTAACATTTTCTGGTATTTTAAAAACTACCAGTTTTTAAACTAGGCTAGGAATAGGCATTACATATATCAGCAAAGGCCTTTCTGTTCCTCAAACTTCTATTTTACTTGCCTTGAAAAAGTGGATGCAAAAAAAATATAGACTCTTCACCTACTTTTTACAAATATGCACACACACAATACAGTATCCTTCTTGTTAAACGAAAACAAACCCTATGCAAATACGTATTAGGCATACAAGCATACAGAATACACACATACATTTATAGGGTTTAAAAAGGATTTTCCTCTTTTATTAAAAATAAGATCACCGTATGTATTACTTTTTTAAAATCATTTCACTTGACTTTAGAACAAGGCTATCATTCTAGGTCAAACATACGTACAACAATTTCTTTTTATAACTCAAAACAATCTACATTAAATGTATTCTAAAATTTATTCAACATTTCTCTTAATAATAGTCAAGTATTTGCTCCTATAAAAAATGCTGTAATAGCCATCTTTGTATGTATATTTGTGTATATGGGATTGCCTCCTTTTATATTAATGTTCCTATTTCTATTTCCATATAGTTAGTTCCCCAAAGCGAGATATGCTGATTAAATGGTATATGAATTTTTAAAATGATTCATCCTTCCACCAGCCAATAGAGAAGCCCATTCTTACCAGCACCAGATTCTATCAGCCTTTAACATTTTTTACCTACTCTGATATATAAAAAATTATGCCTCATTATAACTTAAATTGCCATTTCCATGAATACTGGTGGATGAGTATCACTTCAAGTTAATTGACAATTTGTATGTCCTTTTCTATGAATACCCTGTTTTCATCTACTTTCTTATGCTGTTTATCTTTGAATGATAAGTTCATATACTTTATATTAAGAACTGAAAAAAAGCTTTGTTTTATTTTAGGTGTACTGCATATAGTGCATACTATGTCTGTAGCTATGTGTATGCATACACATAAGTATACAAACCCATAGGTACACACATACATACACATACAATTAGTCTTAATTACAGTTTAAAATAATTGATATTTATTGTCAGACATTTACTTATGCTCCTGTTCTTTTGTTTTGTAATTCCGGGCATAAAAATAACTACTTTTTAAATTTTATTTCCTATTACCTACATTCACTCATTGTACATAGATTGTACATACTTTATAGTACAAAATATATTTTTCAAGGTATACATGCAGTACATGGCACTCAAATCAAGGCAGTTACCACATACATAATTTCCAACAGAAAGTTTTACAAACTTGTATCTGTTAAGAGTTTCTTACTTGAGTTCCTCCACCCACACTACTATCCAGTCCTCTCACTTACAGTTTCAGGTAGCTACACCTGTCCTCCCTATTATTATAAAACAACCATTGGGTTTATCCGTAATCATAAAAGGCTCCATAATGCCAAGGAAATACTGTGCAAGTGCAAAAAAAAAAATAAATTAGGACGTATCTTACTACCTGACATCAAAATATATTATAAAGCTGTGGTAGTCAAAACAGCATGGTACTAGGACAAAAATAGAACATAGACTAATAGAACAGAGTAGAAAACCTAGAAATAAACTCCACAACAAATGGGTAACTGATCCTTGACAAACAATAGAAGACACTGCAGTGGAGAAAAGAAAGTCTTTTCAGTAAATGGTGCTGGAAGAACTTGATATCTACCTGCATAAAAATGAAACTGGATCCCTATCTCTCACCATTAACAAAAATCAACTCAAAATAGATCAAAGATACACAATCTCAAACCTAAATCACAGTGAAAAACAGGGGAAATGCTTGAAGTCACTAGAGTAGGCAAAGATTTCTTAAACCAGATTCATAAAGCACAGCAGTTAGTCCAAAAATAGACAAATACTGAATACTGAAGGCTACTGTAACATAATGGTACATATTTGTATATCTAAACATGTCCAAACAGAGAAAAAGTTCAGTGAAAATAAGGTATAAAAGACTTGATTAGGACACTTAACATGAACAGGATTAGAAGTTGCTCTGGGCGAGTCAGTGACTAAGTGGAGTGGGCGTGAAGACTTAGGACATTACTGTACACTACTGTAGACTATATAGACACTGTGCACATAATTTATGGTAAATTTATAAAAACATATGTCTCATTTATCAATAATAAATTAGCCTTGGCTTACTATAACATTTTTAGTTTTTAAACTTTTAATTTTTTTTAACTTTATGATTCTTATAATGACAGTTTAAAACACAAACATATTGTTAAGCTATAAAAAACATGTTTTCCTTTATACTTCTATCCTATAAGCTTTCTTCTATGAAATTTGTTTTTCTTCTTGGGACCAGCAGTTAGTGTAATGGCTATGTCGCTGGACTCCCTTGTAGTCGACCATGGTTCGAGTCCCAGACCCGATGGCTTAAACTCACGCCGGCGTGTGTGTGTGCATGCCCAGGATCCCGAGAGGAGAATGGAGGAGAAAGGATTGTGGCGTGACCATCCCCCCTGGGAGGTGCTTTCTCAATTTCTATCTCTCTGTCTCTTTCTGTCTTTCTGGCAAGTGCAAAACCTCTCAAAATTTTTTTTTTTCTTTTTAAACTTTTATTAAAAACTAAGACATGGGGGCAAGCAAGTGATGTAGTGGTTAAGGTGCTAGACTCCCACATGGCCAACTGTGGTTTGAATCCTAGACTTAGCAGATTAAAACTTATACTGGATGTGTGAGCATGGGGGTGATTTCCCACATTCCCTCTCACTGTTTCTCTGTTTCTCCTTGGTGAGCGCATGCGCCCTATGGCAAAAACCTTAAATAAGAAAATAAAACTTAACATAACATAAACACACACTTTAGCACAGGGTCAGGGTTATCCATATTACTGTTTTTCACTTCCACATCTTGCCCACTGGAAAGTCATCAGGGGCAGTAACAGATACGGAGCCGTCATTGCCTATAATAACAGTGCCTTCAGGAAAGCCTCCTGAAGACCTCCATGAGATCTTTCTTAAAGAGGGGTCATTCTTTCAGAAATATGTCCATGATGGTTTGCTTGGTTCTTGACTTTTTAAAATTATCGATTTCCTTGTAGCAGGTATTGCATGATGAGTATTGTTAGGGTCCATGTTTTCAAACTTTTTAAAATTTACTTCTTAGTTTTTTCATGTATTCAAACTTTTTAAGGAGCTTATTGAGGTCTGCAAAAGCTTCTGCTACTTCTTTTTCTTCTCCTGCACTTTGTGTTTCTTTTGCCACCTTCAGTGTTCCTGCTATGAGGGCTACAGTGTCACTAGGTGGTAGGAACTTTTCAACTCCTTTATAATCTTATGAGACCAACATTGTATATGAGGTCTGTCATTGACTGAAACATTATTGTGGGGCATGTGATTTTATCTGCTACTCAGTCTGATATAAAAGAAGAAATGTATCATCTTTTTAAAACTTGTTCTCAGGATCAGCAGTTAGCGTAATGGCTATGTCGCTGGACTCTCACATAGTTGACCATGGTTTGTGTCCTGGACCCAGTGGCTTAAAACTCACACCAGACGCGTGTGCATGCATGCCCAAGATCCAAAGAAGACAATGGAAGAGGAGGGATTGCGGCATGGCCATCCCCCCTAGGGGGTGATTTCTCGCTTTTCGTCTCTCTGGCTCTCTGTCTGGTGAGTGCATGCACCCTATAGCAAAAACCTCTAAAAAAAAAAAAAAAGACTTGTTCTCAGTCCTCCTATAATCACATAGTTTGTTTATAATTTGTTCTTAGCTGAAATTAGTTATGTGTTTTTATATTTATAATAACTATTATATATTATACTTGTATAATAACTAGAAACCACTAAATTTTAATAAAGAATTTTTAATTTTGTAGTTATTATTATCCCCCCCCCAATTTGCTACAGGGCACACGTGCTCACCAGAGAGAGAGAGAGAGAAAGAGAGAGAAGGAAAGTGAGAAAGCAATCTGCCAGGTCTAGTACTTAAACCAAGGTCAGCCATGTCTACTGCCTTAACCACCATGCCACCTGCTGATCTCAGAAACCACTAACTCTTTCAGTATTTAGTAATAGCTATTTTATGTCACCATTTCTCTGTTATTAATATTTATTAATGTCTTGTTTACCTGGAGTAATCTGAATCAAGCTTTTGTTTTATTGTTTTCAATAAGGAAGTAGTACCCTTGCTGTACTTTGAGTATCTTTATTTTTCTTGGCATTTTGGATAAAATTTGACTGGGTCTAGAATTGTGGACCCATATTGCAAAACACAGTAGATATTGGTCAAGTGGAGGTAAAAACTGTTGAAAATTGGAGAGAAGCTTAATTTTATTTTCTTTTGTTGAGGCTCTTCCTCTTTTCTTACAGGAAGTATGCTTCCTCAAAATAAAAAAAAAAAAATCACCTCTAGGGGCCAGCAGTGTAGTGGTTAAAGCACTGGACTCCCACACAGCTGAATGTGTCTCCAGCCCTGGACCCTGGAGGCTTGAAACTAAGGCCAGGTGCATGTGTATGCCCAAATCCTGAGATGAGAACAGAGGAAAAGGGATTGTGGCATGGACATCTCCTAGGGAAAAGAGGAGGCGATTTCTCACTTTCTCTCCATCTCTCTGGTGAGCACACATGCCCTATGGCAAAAATCTTTCTCAAAAAAAAAATCACCTTGATATATCCTAGTATTTATATCTTCGTGATACTGGTGATTCATAATTAACTAATATATATATATATATACACACACACACATATATACATACATATAATTATATATACACACACACATATATATATATTTAAGTTCATAAATAGATCTGTGTCCAATTGTGGAACTTTTGCTTCTATTTATTTTTTTTTCAGAAACATTTATTATTCATAGATTAGCTTTCCACTCTGTACATGGTATAAATCACCTTTTAATTTTATATATATATGTATATATATACACACACACACACATACATAGACTGATGTCTGTATTTACACACACAAATACAAGTGAGATGGGTAGAAAGATGGTAAATGAAGATACATAGATTATTTTCTTTTCTTTTTAAACGACCTTTACTTGTTTGCTTATTCAGTGAGTATAACATTAAGTCACTCTTCTGTTTTGTACATACTTTATTATAATATAGCCTTTAACTTAATAACTGATGGAGATGAATTCCTCTTAAAGTACTGTGTAAATGGTTGTGAATATTAGATACAGTGTTTGTGAAATAGTAGAGTCTGAGGAAGGACATTTAAAAGAAAAATAGGCAAAGGATTAATGGGACAAAGAAATGGGTATTATCTGTTGAAGATAATTTTATACTATCATCAACTGGACTAGGGAGAAATGTACACATGATTGAATGTATAAACGAATGAGAAATAAAAAATAAATTAAAAAAATGAAAAAGAACCATGTTATTTTTGAAACTTCCAGTAGTGTTATCTAACGTGTGCTCTGTAATACATTGTCCAGCTTCTTCCATTTGGTCTTTTCAACTTGCCGTCATGATTTGCCCATAGTTAGGATGACCTTCACGAAGTCACTGCTCTCTTAGTGAAAGCCATTTCTCTAGGAGAACCACTAATATCTCATCTCCACAAATGGACATGTCAGAAGGGATTTCTTGACCATTGCCTGGCTGTTGGAACTCCGAAAAATCCCATTGTAATAGCCACTGCAGTTTTCATTCTGTACCTTCATCTGATTCTCCTCTTTTACTTTTTTGTCAGTTATTTTATTTTATTTTATTAGAATTTAATCATATCCTAATTTTGGGTTGGGCTTTGATTGGCCTAAGACTTGCATATACAGTCAATTACATCATTCTGTCTTTATAGGCCAGAACAATTTGGTCAACTAACCCAGGTCCGAAATAATTAGAACCTTTGTCTTTCACTAACATAGGATTGTTTTATACGCAACCCAACCAGAATATAGTTAGGAATTTGGTTAATTATAGACAAAAGAATGTTCATTCTCCTGGATATGAAACAAGAAATCCTGGGCACAACTGGCAAGCCACAACATGAAACTGAATAAAACAAAAAAATTACAGAGTCCAAAGAATTGTAAATAAGGCTGAAGTTCTGAGTGAACCAGGACTGAAAGCACTCAAGTACTAGACTTTTCTGGCATGTAAATACTCTCTAATGATTAAGCCCATTTATCTTCAATTTCTACTACTTGTAAGTGAAAGCATACTGACATTTAAAAGTATTATATAGACTGAAAAGGTATACCTTCTTTAGCAGGAGGGTTTTCTAACTGATGCTGTGAGTTCTGGCTAATCTAAAAACTGCATGCCCTTTTTTTTTTTTTTTTTTTTTTAAAATGCACTCGCCAGACAGAGAGGGACAGAGAGACAGAAAGGGAGAAATCACCCCCCAGGGGGGATGACCACACCACAATCCCTTCTCCCCCATTCTCCTCTCGGAATCTTGGGCATGCACGCACATGTGCCTGGAGTGAGTTTTAAGCCACCGGGTCCAGGACGTGAACCACAGTCAACTACGTGGGAGTTCAGCGACATAGTCATTATGCTAACTATTGGTCCCACTGCATGCCCTTTTTTTTTTTTTTTTAAGAGGTTTTTGCTATAGGGTGCATGCGCTCACCAGACAGACAGAGAGAGAGACAGAGAAACAGAAAGCGAGAAATCACCCCCCAGGGGGGATGGCCACGCTGCAATCCCTTCTCCTTCGTTCTCCTCTTGGGATCTTGGGCACACACACATATGCGCCCAGGGTGAGTTTTAAGCCATCGGATCCGGGATGTGAACTGCTGTCGACTATGTGGGAGTCCAGCGACATAGCCATTATGCTAACTGCTGGTCCCACTGCATGCCCTTTTAATGCAGCCACTGTCCCCAGTGAAAATCTATGACTTGCTCCTGCTTTACTTTCACATGGTTGAGACTCACCCATAGCATTAGAACAGCTATAGTGAGAGAGGGAGAGAAGAATTCTCTGTTAAATCTCAAAGCATGAGCCTTCCCCTACCCTTTCTAAGTCAGCCAAGACTATGAACACAGATAAGTGCACCGATGGCATGTAAGTGAACCTGGAAACCCAACCTTGATGTTCCATGTGAATTCCAGCATTGCAGAGTGTTGCACTACTGTGCCAATGCACCTGGGCCATGCTACATTTTCTGTACCAGGAATGTATCTTCCTAGAACAACTGACAATACAGACAATCCCTAAGAACTATCACCACTGCCATTACACTCTACAGTCCCAGACAAAGCAGATTCACGAAGTGGCAAAATTAATCATCAGAACTAGCATGAAGACATAGGTTTGCCTAGTTAAAAAGTCCTTGCTGAGACTGGCAGGTAGTGTGGTGGCTAGTGTGCTGGATTCCCACATGACTGACTGTGGTTTAGGTCCTTAAACTGGAAGCTTGCTTTCTCATTTCCTCTCTCTCTGGTCAAATTAAAAAATAGTAATGAATAATAATAATGATGAATAAAGTTAAATAATATTTAAAAAGCCTGTGCCTTTTCTACTACAATGAATTTGCCATATAAATAATGTAAATTTGATTCAAAATTGTCCGTTAACAGAGTTCAGGAGAAAAGTTGAGAATAGAAATTTTTTAGTAGAAAAAAGAAAACAACTATCTTTTTTAAATTCTGAATTCTGCTCACATGACATAGCTTGTAATAGTTTGTGTTTGCTTATTCATTCACCTGTGTGTTTATACTTTAAAAATGTATTAGATGTAGATGTATATTTAGATTTTATATCCAAAACACAGGATTGAACCTGCCTTGGTGATAGTCAAGATAAACTGCAACAAAGGACTGGTCTTCAGAAAAAAATTAGAATTTATGCTTGATCTTAAGTATTTAAATTTGAGTATGTAAATATTTGGAGAAAAAGACAAGAAAGTAGCAAATTCCAGAATATCTGTGAATGAAGAAACACAGAAGAAAGGCACTATAGTATAAAAATGTAGAGCTTGTTTGGGGAACAGTAAGTAACCCAGTTTGGTTGTGGTGAATGAAGTGTAAGCGGCAATTCATAGTAACAATTGGGCTAGAAATGCAAACTCGAAGCAGACGCCCAAATGTCTAGATGATAGGTGGTAACCCATGGGAAGTTGTAAAGCAGGGCTATGGCATGATCTTACCTATGCATTATGATGATTAATACATGAGGAGAAATATTCCTAATGAATCTCTGTCGGTGCTTCTCTACTGTGTCTGGAAAAGTGAATTAGGAGGAGCAGGACCATCAGATGGTATAATGGTTACATTGCTGGACTACTACGTAGTTGACCATGGTTCAAGTCCCAGACCTGGTCCCTTAAAACTCATGCTGGGTGCGTGCATGCATGCCCCCAAATCCCAAGAGTAAAATGGGAGAGAAGGGATTGTGGTGTGCCCAGACCCATGGAGGGTTGCTTCTGACTCTCTGTCTCTCTGGCAAACATAAGAGCATACATACCCTATAGCAAAAATCTCTCTCAAAAAAAAAAAAAAAAAGGAGAGGGTAGGGTTGATATGAATTATGGGATACATTGTGAGGAGGAACAAAGGCAGTAGAATTCAAAGGAAAGATGTTTGCAAGTAGTTGAAAATGTTGGCCTTTGCTTCAATTGTCTGTTTTAACACTGAATTAATATTGCTTATGCCCTGATATTAAAAAAAAAAAACACAGGAGATATTTAATACAACAATTTACACACAGAAGGTATCTCCTCCTAAATTTTATATTAAAATAATAAGGTGGCTATATGAGGAGACTTCCAAAAGTTCTTAGAAAAGTAGAATTAAAAAATTAAAGTAAAATATATGAAATGTATCTCTCAACATAAGCTCTATCAAGTTCAAGACACTTTCAAAGTGATAATACCAATCATTTAATCTATCCCTAAAGAACTAAGGACCTTGGGAATTTAACCATGTCAATTCAGCCTTATTTTTGATTTTTAGAGGTTTTTGCCATAAAGCACAGGCTCTTGCCAGAGAAGGAGAGACAGAGACATTTAGAAGGAAAATGAGGAAACATCCCTCAGGAGGAATGGCTCCACTGCAATCCCTTTTGCTCCATTCTCCTCCTGATATCTTGGGACCACAAGCACACATGCCTGACTTGATTTTTAAGCCACTAAGTCCAGGACTCCAACCACAGTTAGCCATATGAGAGTCCAGGGACGTAACCATTATGCCATCTGTTGGCCCAAGGGTCTTTTTTTACCTTATTAACTAAAGAAAAATACATGCTCTTTGAAGATTTTGTAAGATTAGAAAACAAAAAGGAAGTCAAAAGAAGCTGAGTCAGAACTGAAGGTGTATGCCTACTGATTTTCCTTTGAAACTCACAAAACTGCCCTTGATTGATGAGAGGAATGAGCAGCAGCATTGTCTGGGTGGAGAAGTACTCCCTGGTGAAACTTTCCTGGGCACCTTTCTTCTCAAGTTTTGGCTGACTTTCTCAAAACACTCTCATAAACAATCTCATAAACACTCTTAGAGTTCTTTGACCTTCCAGAAAGTGAACAAGAAAGATGCCTTGACTATCATCACCCTTGAATATCACCTCGAATATCACTTTGAATGTTTCCATGACTTTTGCTCTTGACCAGTCTCCCTTTGTTTTTATTGGACAATCTCTCCCTCTTGGTAGCCATTGCTATGATTGCTCTTGTCCTCAGGATGATACTACTAAGACCATTTGTTACTTTCTGTTAAAATTCCTCATGGAAATGCTTTAGGATTTTGATCCCACTTAAAATTTCCAATTTGCTCTTATCTAAAGCTGGTCTGGGCCCAATAGTTTGAGCACCCATCTATTAAGTTTATTCAACTTTAATGTTTCATTTAGAATAGTGTAAGCTGAGCCAATTGAGATATGTATGGTATTGGCCATTGTTTTTGTTGTTAATCATTGGTCCTTTTCAACTAGGACACAAGATTATTTTTTCTTTGTAAATTGACATACATGACATGCTACTGCAGGCAGATTCAACATCATCTCACCCCTTTGGTGAAAATGAGCTATCCATTTCTAAACTGCTCATTTCTTTGGGGCATTATCTCCACAAAGTTTTTGTAAAGCATCAGTAATTTCATCATTCTTCTACCCAAACTTCATCATATAGTTGCTATTCTTGCATCCATTTTGGTAGAATTCATTTTGATTTGATAGAGGCTCTTCTCTACTGATGTCTGTCTTGTCCTTCTTAGTGCCTCAAACTAGACCCTGCTCAGACATATTACACCATGTTAGTATGAGCTTATTTTTGTGCAATTTCTAAAAAAATCCATGCATTTCTCCATAATATGTATTTGCCATGAACTTTCTGATGACTCCTTCTAATGTTACTATTAATGAATAACTATGTTAATTAATAAAACTGCTAAATATAACAAAAATGTGGTTATACTAATGACCAAATTGTTCATAAGACTGACAGTAGCCCAAGTAATCCAGTTCTCGGGCAGATTTGATATTATGCTTTTTCTTTAACTTATAATGCAGCATGTTTTATATTGCATATGTTCATAGTACAAGGGATGTTCAAAAAGTACATGGAAAATGTGTATTAGGAAAAGCCAGCAAGGATTTCAAAATTATTTTGCACCCAAATAAACTCATACATTGATGCCATTATTCCATGGGCTTTTCTTTCTTTCTTTTTTTTTTTTTTAGAGGTTTTCTGCTATAGAGTGTGTGTGCTCGCCAGAAAGACAGAGAGAGACAGAGACAGAAAGTGAGAAATCACCTTCCCCCCCCAGGGGGGATGGCCATGCCACAATCCCTTCTCTTCCATTCACCTCTTGGGCTCTTGGGCAAACACACGCACGTGCCCAGCGTGAGTTTAAGCCACTGGGTCCGAGACTCAAAACGCAGTCAACCACTTGGGAGTTCAGCGACATAGCCTTTACGCCAACCGCTGGTCCCCCATGAGCTTTTCAAAGTATGTAAAACAATAGAAGAAATAGTTATGTTTCAACTATTAAAATTGATGGAAATCCACTGTAGGGAACATCAGGAATAAAAGCAAAAATAACACTGAGAGAGATTAATTTTTGCAAATATATTTCAGAATAATATTATCATGAACTTGTCCCCTAAATACTTTCTTCCCAACACAAAGGAGCCATAGGTCTTGCGGTGGAGGGGTGGCAGCTGTGGATTTAGAAAGAATACAGGCAGACAAGCAAGTAGAGAAAAGTGGGGATTGGGTGGACCAGGCATCTCTGATGGAGATCACCATGGCCCTGAGCCTTTCCCAGGTTTATTCTTTCATAGGGCAATGGGGGAAGGGAGAAGCGGAAGAAATGGAGGATGGCCATCTCCCCCTGGGGAGGAGGGGTGATTTCTAGCTTTTTGTCTCTGTCTCTCTGGTGAGCACATACTCCCTATAGCAAAAAATCCTCTCAGAAAAAAAAAAAAAAAGAAACAAACAAAAGATCACCATTGTTCAGCTCAGATTCAGTTGCTCCCTACAGAAGAATGCGAAAGGAAACTTGTGATTGTTTTTTTACTTCTGAAAATACCGCTACAGAATTTTTTTGATGAGACTCAACTTAATAAAACTTAAACAATCAGCAAATTTATATTAAAATAGTATTATTAATGAAGAATAGAAGAGGATTTCATGAAAGGGTACTAAGTAAATCTTAGTTGCTAGACTCATTTTATCTTGTATAATGTTGTATATGCACTGGAGAGATTTTTCTGGAGGTGAATTTTATTCATAGGATGCCCTTCCTTCTTTACCAACATACTTTAGAAGCACAATGTGGTATTTTATCCATTTGTGTTAATCAGTGTTATATAAGGTCAGAGTCAAAAAATGGTGTTCCAGGAAATACATGATTTAACAATTGGCAGATTTCCCTAGATATCAATGTTTTTGTCAAATACCAACACTGTAATTATTGAAAACCTGGCAGTACATCCACCTGCTCTTGGTACAGTGCCACAGATTACAAAACTATGCATATTCTATTTCAATATTAGCAAGAGATTCATCCAGAGAATCCTTCATTGGGCCTTCTAGATGGGATGTAATCAGGGGAGGTGGGAAAAGGGGAGATGCTGCTTAATGGATATAAAACTGCAGTTAAATGAGAAGACTATGTTCTCGTGTTCTACAGCACAGTAGGGTGACTGAATATAGGTAGCAACTATATATTGCATATATCAAAATAGCTGGGAGAGAGGATTTTTAATGTTTCCAACACAAAGTAATGATAAATTTTGGAGGTGATAGATATGCTAATTACCCTGATTTGATCCTTATACATTATATTTATGTATCAAAACCTTATACTATACTCCATAGACATTTACAATAATTATAGATCAACTTAAAAATGAAAAACGATTAAAACATTAAAAAATAATTAGGCTATAATCCTTACTACGCACTGAACTCTAGTTTGTACATAACTTTTTCTACTATTGACATTAAATAATTTGTAGTAGAATGGACCTCAGAGATGATACAAGTCAAATTTTTTTTCCTTTTTTTTCAAATTTTTAAAAATTGTTTTATTTAACTTTATTTATTTACTTACTTATTTTAATTTAACCAGAGAGGAACAGAGCAAGAGAGCGCATGAGAGAGAGAGAGAGAAAGTGAGAAAGCAAGCCGCCAGGTCTGGGACTTGAACTGCAGATGACCATGTGAGAGTACAGCATCCTTAATCACCACACCACCTGCCAGTCCCAAATTCTTATTTTTAGAGATATTTTTGCTATAAGACTCGTGTTCTCACCAGAGAGACAGATACAGAATGTAAGAAATCATCCCCCAGGAGGTATGGCCATGCTGCAATTCCTTCTCTCAGGATCTTGGGCAAGCACACGCATGCAGTCAATGTGAATTTTAAGCCTCCACATCTGGGACTCCAACTGCGGTCGACTAAACGAAGTCCAGCGACGATGTAACCATTACACCATTACACCATCTGCTGATCCCTATGCAAGTCAAATTCTAATTTCATGAATTAGAAAAGTGAGCCTTAAGTCACTGACTTGCAGCAAGTCTGATCGCTGTACTGCAGAGGTGAGACTCTGATGCAAACACTGCCATTCCAGTCCAGTGTTCTTCCCAAGCATTGTGCTGACTTGATGTAACCTCTCTTTGAATTTTCTTATATGTAAGATGAGCATGTTTGAACGAAATAGTTTTTCATATATCGTATTCCATGTTGCCCTTGGGTTCAATGAGGTGACTTGGTACTACTTAAAAGTGGGCATAGACTGAAGCAGAATATCAGGAATCGAGGCCTCAGTGAAGTTCAGTTAGGATTTTATATGAAAACATTTTCATGGTTAAATAAAAAAATTTAAAAGTACAGTTATTGAAGATCCACTTGCAAGTTCTATAAATGTAAAATCATCTTGTATATGTTTAAAGTTTAACAGAAATTCACTCTTATAAATCAAGATTTAATTTATAGACATTCTCAAATTATGTGGGTTGTGATTTGTTTCTGTTCTTAAGGATGTGAGGTGGGAAATTTAGAAAACACTATTGCAGATATAGTATTTCTTTTTTTCTTTTCTTTTTTTTTTGGAGAAGTTTTTGCTATAGGGCACGTGTGCTCATCAGACATAGAGAGGCAGAGAGACAGAAAGCGAAAAATCACCCCCCAGGGGGGATGGCCACGCTGCATTCCCTTCTCCTCCATTCTCCTCTCAGGATCTTGGGCACACACGCACATGCGTC
Source organism: Tupaia belangeri chinensis (assembly GCF_000334495.1). Lineage (NCBI taxonomy): Eukaryota > Metazoa > Chordata > Mammalia > Scandentia > Tupaiidae > Tupaia > Tupaia belangeri. The sequence continues at coordinate 160,357 of NW_006203909.1, forward strand.
CGGCGTGAGTTTTAAACCCCCGGGTCCAGGACGCGAACTGTGGTTGACTATGTGGGAGTCCAGCGACATAGCCATTACGCTAACTGCTGGTCCCAGATATAGTATTTCTAACATGAATAATATCATAAGAACTATCACTTATTGAATACTTACTAAACTCTAGCACTGTTCCATTCACTTTACATATATTTATTCACTTAATTCTTGTAATTATCCTGTGAAGGATAGGTATTAATTTTATCTGCATTTTAGAAATAGGGAAATTAAGGCATAGAAAGATTAAGTAATTCGTATAATGTTACTTAGGTTGCAAGTGTCAGATTCAGGGTGAAATTGACAAAGGGCTCACTGGCTCATGGCATAAATAGATTCACTATAAATTACTCAGTGACACATTAAAACATATCCGTGTGCATCCATGGTGAAAAGAAACCTTTCATCACAGGGGACCAGCAGTTAGCGTAATGGCTATGTTGCTGGACTCTCATGGAGTCGACCGCGGTTCGAGTCCCAGACCTGGTGGCTTAAAACTCACGCTGGGCGTATGTGCGTGCATGCCCAAGATCCTGAGAGGATAATGGAGGAGAAGGGATTGTGGCGTGGCCATCCCCCCTGGGGGGTGATTTATCCCTTTCTGTTTCTCTGCTGTCTCTCTCTGTCTGTCTGGCAAGCGCACACGCCCTATAGCAAAAACCTCTCCAAAAAAAAAGAGTTCCATGGTGATCATGGGTGCTACTTTAAACTGTGAATGCTCAGATAGTCTCTTTTCAAATTCTTTCCATCTGTAATTCATTTATTTAATTATTTGTTTTATTTTGAATTGCCAGAGGGTACATGTGCTCACCAGAGAGAAAGTGAGAGAGAGAGAAAGAAAGAAAAAGCACCTCTAGTGACATGGTCACACCAACATCCCTTTTCTCCATTTTTCTATCAGGATTGAGAGCATGCTCATACATTCCTGTCATGTTTGTCAAGCTCTAGGTCCAGGACTCAAACCATAGATGACCATGTGAGCTCCAGTTCCCTCAGTGCATAGTACTTAGCCACTCCACTACAAGGCTTGCTCTTTTGAATTATTTTATATGAGCCATATGAGTTACCTTTGCAAAATTTGTATCTAATTTTACCACTCTGCAATTTTTCAAAAAAAAAACCTTCAGTCTTCAATGGCTCATTGTCACCTTCCCCTAGAAGATAAGTTCACAGTTCTCACCTTGGCATGTAAGGACTTCCAAGAGCTGATCAGACTTTATCTATACTCCAAGCTTCACCCAAACTCAAGTCATAAGAGCCACTGAAATTTTTAAATCCTTTTTTTATTTTATTTTTTAAAAAATATTTTATTTAACTTTATTTATTCCTTTATTTCAATTTTATCAGAGATGGGTAGAGAGAGAGAAAGAGAGAGAAAGCGAGAGCAAGCTACCAGGTCTGGGACTTGTACTGCAGTCGGTCATGTGGGAGTCCAGCACCCTTAACCACCAAGTCACCTGTCGGCCCCTCAGCCATTGAATTTTAAATAAAGCTATCAAGTCCTCAGGTCAAATCAGTTGCTTTCATTAAAAAATTTTAACCATAGTTATAAACATTAGCTCATTGCATTGCAATGCTTTGACGGTTTAGCTCTCCTTCAAAACTGTAAATTTCTGGGACCAGCAGTTGGTGTAATGGCTATGTCGTTGGACTCCCATGTAGTTGACAGCGGTTCAAGTCAAGGACCCAGTGACTTAAACTCAAGCCAGGCACAAGTGCATGTGTGCCCAAGATCCCAAGAGGAGAATGGAAGAGGAGGGATTGCAGCATGGCCATCCCCCCTAGGGGGTCATTTCTTGCTTTCTGTCTCTCTGTTTCTGACTTTCTGGCTAGCGTATATGCCCTACTGCAAAAATCTACCCCCTTCAAAAAAAAAAAAAAGACCGTAAATTTCAAAGGACTGACACTCAGTCTAGTAGACCTGTCTTTTTTATACTTGTGTTCATTATTTAACAGCCTGCAAATAACCACTACCAGACATTTCATAAATGCATGCAATATGCATTGAAAATTCAGGATTCTGATTTTCGACTTAAGTAGTCCTCTCTAATGAAATGTCATTTCCTTTCATTTTTGCCTCTTTAAGAACTACTCATTATTCAAAGTTCTATTAAAATCATTATTCTTGGTCATTACGGTTCTTGAAAAGTAGAACATATCATTCATCTTTGAATTGGCAGACCATAATTAGCAGATGTTTAATAAATGTTTAATTAACTGAGCCATTAAGTAACAGAAGTTGAAATGTTACAGAGAAGGGGAAAAACTGAATTGCAAAACTGCCAGCTTTTGCACACTAATAATTTTAGGAGATTTTAATCACTCATCAGCCTTAAGGTTAATATGCAGTAATATAATATCTTACAAGTAGCAACCTAATCAGCAAATAGCAAATGGGCTGCATGTGAATTTATAATCACTGGGGCTTACGTGCTTTACTTTCAAACTGCCTTACTACTTGTCTTCAACTAGATTTTATTAATAGATAATATGAGGAGATAATTTCTGGACTGAAAATGTTCAAAGATTCTGATGTGCTGAAATGGTATAGACATAGGTAGAACAAAGATAGTTAGGCTGGCCTGTAGCTCAGGGAATGAGTGCTGTGCTTAGGGAGGCATCCCAGGCCCCATAGCTCCTCATGATGCTGCATGTCCCTGTGTGTGTGCACACAACATGTTTTCAGGTCAACCCAGGGATCTGAGCTGTGGTCAACCCTATGGCTTCCAGCACTGCACTCCAGAAAGCTACCGACCGTGCTACCTGGCTGGCCCTATATTTTGCATTTAGATGTGGGAAATCTGAAGCACTCTGATTACTCCCAAAAGCACTTGCCATTTCTATCTAAATTATTCTTCACTTATCTTGAAATTCAGTCACTTAACCAAGATAAAGCTTACTGACAGTCAATTTGTATCATTTTTTTGGTAGTACATGATATGCTCCCTTTGTTAATTTTATTTTTCCTTCACTTGGAGCAAATTTTTCTCTTTCATAAGTAACTTTACTCTTCCATTTGGTGGATTGTCTTTTATAAAAACAATTACCCATAAATTGTCTTGTTATTGTTTCTTATCTATTATTGTTTTGTCAGCTGTTTTGTATTTGTTTTTTTTTTACTTTACATTTGCAGTGATTATGAAAAAAAATATATATTTGTTTATTTTTGTGTCACTTATGCATTTGTCAGGCCTAAAATCAGAAAAGGGTTTATTTGGGGGCTTTAATGTTTCTTTTTTGTTTCCATTAATTGCAAGCAGACAGGGGTAGGACCACTGAAGACCTTCTGTCTAGACTTCACCCTCCTGCCCCCTAGACCTAGCCAGGACAAGCCATCTATATTTGAGTTTGAGAAGCCCCTTTCAGGGATTAGGACAAATGAAAATCTTCTGCCCAGATTTCACCTTCCTGCCCCCTAGATCTAACCAGATTAGGACACCCTATTTATTTTCTCCGTCTCTCTTCATGTCTATTTTTTAATTTTGTTTTTAATTTTTAGACTTCAAAGCTCTCCAATGCTCTTTTATCTTGCTAATTCTTAACTTTTCACCTCACTCACATAGGACAAGCCAATTACCAGTCATCTATATTAGAGTTTGAGCTGCTGATTTTGCACACTGCCCAAGCATGCTGTGCAGTTTTCATTTTCTGCTGTAATTTTTTTTTCCTTTTTAAATTGTTTTTGCCTTTTTTTTGGTTGCTGTCTTTTCCTTTTCCTTTTCTTTTTACCTCTCTCACTTTTCTGCTCAGCCTCTACACACTGAGTTTCTAGACAGGTCTAGGTGCACAGTAGCCAAATATCTGAATACTTTTAGGGTCAGGTTAATCCTCAATTTCCATTTAATCTGCTGCATGAAAGAAGGAAAATTATACTGTTTAGAGGTTGCAGGTCACCTCCTCCTGCATGCTTCTAAGTGCTCAGATTTAATTCCAAAACCTAGGAAAAAAATGTATAATCCATCAGATGACCAGAAACTACCACAGAGGCACAGAAATATGATAAACCAAGAAAATATTTCTTCCCTAAGGAAAAAGAATAACTCTTCATCCTCCACAGACAATACAAAGAAACTTCTGGAAATATCAGATAAAGAATTTTAAATATTCATAGTGATAAAGTTAACAAAGATGCAAGAGAAGAGAGACAATGAACTCCAGAAGATGCATGAGAAAAGAGACAATGAGTTCCAGGAGGTGAGGAAGTTTTTGCACCCTCTGAAAGAGGAAATACACAGCATAAAAAATAATCAAATGGAATTGTTAGAGATGAAGCCTGTAATACAGGAAATCAAAACCTCCCTTGAAAGTATTAAAAGCAATTTAAATCATGCAGAAGATTGAATTTCAGAGGGAGAAGATACAATCTCTGACCTAGAGAAATTCACCAAAAAGATTGAGAAAATAATCCCTTCCAAAATGAGTGTAACATACAATACTAGATACAATTAAATACTAGATACTATCTGGATCATTGGTATCCAAGAAGGTGAAGAAACTAATAAGGCATTGATAATCTATTCCATGAAATCCTGGAAGAAAATTTTCCAAACCTAGAGAGGTGCTCAAATATCCAGACCCAAGAAAAACAAAGGACCCCACACAGAATCAACCCAAGAAGATCTTCTCTAAGGCACATCATAGCCAGATTGACCAAAACTACAGCCAAAGACAAGATACTAAGATTGGCAAGAGAGAAACGTCAAGTTACTTTCAAAAGATATCCCATAGGCTAACATTGGACCTCTCATTGGAAACAATGTGAGCAAGGAAAGAATGGGAAAATATATTCCAAGTGTTAAGTGAAAAACAATTTCAACCAAGAATACTAGACCCAGCAAGATTGTCTTTCATATGAGAAAAAAAGACAAAACCATTCTCAGATAAACAAAACCTGAAAGAATTTACCAATACCAGACCAGCTCTCCAAGAAATGCTGAATGGAGTGCTATACAAGGAAAACTTAAGTTAGACACATATAAATAAGAATACAAAAACAGCCAAGAAAATGGCCAGCCTATAGAAGGGACAAGTCCAGAGTTGAAGTCTTTCATATGAGAAAAAAAGACAAAACCATTCTCAGATAAACAAAACCTGAAAGAATTTACCAATACCAGACCAGCTCTCCAAGAAATGCTGAATGGAGTGCTATACAAGGAAAACTTAAGTTAGACACATATAAATAAGAATACAAAAACAGCCAAGAAAATGGCCAGCCTATAGAAGGGACAAGTCCAGAGTTGAAGGTTAACTTCCAGAGTTTAAATGAAAAGATCAGACTACAGTGACACTGCAAATTCAATAGAACAGCGATTACTTACATGAGACTGAACTGGTGAAATAGAATTTTCTGACTTTTGACTAAAACATTACTGATTTTCTTCTTTGTTTTCCATAGTTATGGATGTTTGTCTTCTCTTGAACTGTTGATAGTTTCATCTACTTACTGTTTGAGCTTTTTCCTAGCTTTAAGTTTTAAGCAAATTTCTCTTAACATTTTTTGAGTTTGATCTATTAAAACTAAAACTGTTTTACTTGAAATTAAAAAATGCATGAATAAATACCTAGTTTTAAAAAAAAATAGCAACCAGACTTGTGTACTCACTAAAGGTGGAGGGGAGAGGGGAAGAGAAAGACAGACAGTGAGAGAAAACACCCTTTAATAGGTCATGCTTACACTGCAATCCCTTTTCTTCCATTTTCCCATCCTGTCAGTATTTGGGGCATGCATACACACCATCACACCATCATTTTTTTTTTTTCCTAATTGCCAGTGGTTGGATTCATTTGCTAAAGAGAAAAAGACAGAGAGGGTGGGAGGAGAAAGCATCCTCCAATGGAGTGGGGTCAGGCTATCAATCCTTTCTTTATCCAAGTCAGGATTCCAGGCACACATAGTGATACTCTCAGCATAGTTTTGTTTTGTTTTGTTTTTTAGAGATTTTTGCTATAGGGCGCATGCGCTCGCCAGACAGACAAAGACAGAGAGACCAAAAGCGAGAAATCACCCCCCAAGGGGGATGGCCATGCCGCAATCCCTTCTCCTCCATTCTACTCTTGGGATCTTGGGCACACACACACACGCGCCCGGCATGAGTTTTAAGCCACCAGGTCCCAGATGCAAACTGCGGTCGACTACGTGGGAGTCCAGCGACATAGCCATTATGCTAACTACTGTTCCCAAGCACATTTTTCAAGCTGGCAGGTCTGGATTTGAACCATAGCTGGCCATGTGAGATCCAGCTTCTTTAGCCACTAAGCATGGTGCTAGCTCTTAATGTGTTTATTTGACTGTACAATATCTTTTTTCATTGTATTCTATTATATATTATACATTGATGATCTATTCTTTTCTTGAATCCATATGTATTTTAAAGAACTATAGTACAAAATACTAATGGCTATTCAATTTGTTTATTGGAGCCTATTCCCTTCCTGAATTAATTCTTTTACCTACTAGGTCTCTTTTATTCTTTGTACTTTGTTGTGGTATGACTGCATGGTTGCCATGCTGTTTTCATCGTGATATAATTTATTGGTGAACCACCAAAAATTTATTTGACTCCATATGTTAAGATGCTTTCTTACCTACCAGATTCTCTCCTCCGAACTTCTATAAGGCCATGGTATTATTACTCCACTCTGCTCTTAGGAAGTCTGGGAACACAGGCTAGATGGGCAAGAGATATCTGGAGGTGATGCTGCATTGGACAGTGGGCAAACTGGGTAACTGTATCAGTGGACAAGGCTTGTGCTCACCTTCTCTCTCTCTTTATATCTTTCTCTCTTTTACTAAAGACTCATTTTGAAAAAGACTGTGCTCACACCAACCTTGACAGCAAAGTACAGAGCTTTCCCACAAGCCCCTTTCTCTGTCTCCCACAGGCATAGCCTCCCCCAATATCAACACTATGCTTTTTAACAAGTATTATTACCTTTATTAAAGTGCATTGTTGTGCATGGTGAGCTGACCCCCTTGGGGGACAGACTGGTCACTTGAGAAGTATTTTGCTCTGGAGAAAGACTATCGTGATCAAGGGGTCATTTTCCTGCTTCACTTGCCTTCCCCTCGCAGACATTTCCGCTGCCTCTCTCTAAAGTGGCATGTGAGGTTTTGCTTTTTTTTTAATCAGGATATTGTTCATTTTTTTCCTTTTTTTGGAGAGGTTTTTGCTGTAGGGCACATGTGCTTGCCAGAAAGACAGAGAGAGACAGAGAGACAGAAAGTGAGAAATCACCCCTCCCCCAGGGGGGATGGCCATGCCGCAAACCCTTCTCCGCCATTCTCCTCTCAGGATCTTGGGCACGCACACACACGCACCTGGTGTGAGTTTAAGCCACTGGGTCCGGGACTACCTGGGAGTCCAACAACATAGCCATTACGCTAACTGCTGGTCCCAGGATATTGTTCATGTTTGTTCTTATTTCTATGAGTTTCCTCTGGCTGACATAACAAAGTTCCACTAACAGTATGCCTTAAAACAATAGTAATTTATTCTGTCACAATTCTGGAGGCCAGAAGTCCAAAATCAGGCCATCAGAGAGTTGGTTTCTTCTGGAGACACTGAGGGAAACTGACCCCACGCGTCTCTCCTAGCTTCTGGTGGCTGCTGGCAACCCTCAGCTTTGCTTGGCTCGTAACTGTATAACTCCCATCTCTGCCTCTTGTCTTTCTATGGCCTTTTCCTCAGCGCCTCTTCTCTGCTCTTCACTTCCAAGGACACTTGTTTTTAACTTAGAGCTCATCCAATTCAGTATGAGATCATCTGGAGATTGTTAATGCAGTTATATCTGCAAAGACCTTTTAAAAATAAGGTCACATCCATAAGTTCCAGGAGGCTGTATCATGTGGGGAGCCCCATTCAATCCACTAAGCCCTCTATTTTATTACTTTTGAAGGGGTAAAGTTTAGAAGATGCTGTCAGTTATGTGGCTTCTTGGACTGCTTCCTTTGTTCTCTGCTGCCACTTCTCAATGACTTTTTTTTGCATACGGAACTTATTTCTCTTATTTTGAATCCTTGTTTTACACTTTTGTTAGGTTTAAGTTCCAATTTTAGTTCATTATAATGTGCTTCCATCTGCTACTTGCCCCAGCAATACATTTTAAATCATGAATAACAGCAATACACACATCTTTAGGCTCCAGTGTTTGTCTGTCTAATGCCATATGCAGTTAAAGCCCATTAGAAAAGTTAGAATTGATGTTATATTATTTTTGTTGCCATGAAATTGTAGTGTTTTTTACTAAATGCAGGTATGACGCTGTCCAGCAGATTGAGAGGGTTCATGAAGTCCTATCTTTCCAGTTTTTCCAATTCATCTGGGGCTGGCATTAAAACCACAGTCAGCCTTGTGTCATTTGCCTTTCCATGAACAGTACTTAACCACTGTGCTACAGACTGGCCCCACATTAAATATTATTACATCTTCTTGGAGAATTGATTTCTTTTTTTATTATATAAAGTCCCTCTTTATTTCTGATAATCATCCTTGCCTTGAGGTTGGCATTCTCTGAAATGAATATAGCTATTTCAGTTTTTTTTTTTTTTTTTGGAGAGGTTTTTGCTATAGGGCGTGTGCGCTTGCCAGACAGAGAGAGACAGAGAGACAGAAAGCGAGAAATCACCTCCCCAGGGGGGATAGCCACGCCACAATCCCTTCTCCTCCGTTCTCCTCTTGGGATCTTGGGCACGCACGCACACACGCCTGGCATGAATTTTAAGCCACCGGGTCCAGGACGCAAACCGCAGTTGACTACATGGGAGTCCAGCGACATAGCCATTATGGTAACTGCTGGTCCCCTATTTCAGTTTTAATTAGTGTTAACATAGCATATCATTTTCTGTCTCTTCACTTTTAATTTACGTGTATCTTTATATTTAAATAAGTGTATTATAAACAGCATAAATTGAGTCTTTTTTTTTAAAAAATCTTCTCTGTATATGTCTTCTAGTTGGTGTATTTTATAACTAAGAACAAAGGTTATTCATAAAACAACTCATCCCTTTTTTTTTTTTTTTGGAGAGGTTTTTGCTATAGGGCGCGTGCACTCGCCAGAAAGACAGAAAGACAGAAAGCGAGAAATCACCCCCCAGGGTAGATGTCCATGCCATCACAATTCCTTCTCCTCCATTTTCCTCTTGGGATCTTGGGCAAGCATGCACATGCACCTGGCATGAATCACAGTTGACTACATGGGAGTCCAGCGACATAGCCATTATGCTAACTGCTGGTCCCAAAAACTCATCTCTTAAAGGCAACTTACCTTGTTAAATTTCAACTGACTGATGGCTGGCCAGTGGAATGGTGGTTAAGGCACTGTACTCCCACATGTCTGAACATAGTTCAAGTCCCAAACCTGGCAGCTTGCTTTCTGACTTGCCCTTTTTCTATCTCTGGTCATATTAAATAACAATTATAATAAATAAAATGAAATAAATCATTATTTAAAATTTTTTTCAACTGATTCAGTCGTGCTGCTAAAGTACATACACAAGACCTGTGTTTTATAATTCTAGCATAACTTGATACAATAAAGAACTAATTTAACTTTATTGAAGTCGATTTAAATCTTATTTATGTTAATTACAATTATTTAAACATAGAGTTCTGTTTGTTTTCTTAGGTTTTAGCTATAGAGTCCATGCATTTGCTAGAGAAAGACAGAAAGAGACAGAAGAAAAGTGAGAAGTCACCTCCTTTATGGTCCCTATCCCCTGCCCAGGGGACATGGCCATGCTGCAATCCCTTCTCCTCTGTTCTCTTATTGGGATTTTGGGCACACATGCAACACACCTAGCATGATTTTCAAGTCACCAGTTCCAGGACTCAAACTGTGGTTGGCCATGTGGGAATTCAGTGCCTTAACCACCATGCCATTTGCTAGTCCCAATTTAGAGATATTTTAAAAACAGCATTTGAATAGAATTTGATACTTCTTTGGCCACTTGTGTTAGAGAACCAATCACATGTAAGGCAAAGCCCTGAGAAATGCTGGGAGAAGAGATTTTAAATTATTTTTCAAGGAAGAGTTTTCAAAAAGGAGAAAGATCATATCAGATTTGAATTTGCATGACATAATTCAAGTGTCAGTAAAAAGGGCACATGAACAAAGGTGGGGTGATCAGTCAGCTCCTGAAGAGTACAGATAGCCCCAGTGAGGCAGAAATTCCCGGAACCACGACTCCAATAGCGTAAATGGCTTACGCCATTGTAAAGGAAGTGTGCTGAACTACAGGATGAGATGAAGGAGCAAGGGTATCTAGGATGAGTCGAAGCTTTCAGGATTGGATGACTGGGAACATGTTAATGCCGTTACCTAAACCAGAGACTACAGGAGCAGGCACAGGCTAAAAGTGATGGTAATTAGTTCGTTATTATACAGGATATGCCACAGCACATCTGGGTAGATATTTCTGGTGGATGTTAGAGCTAAAGAGTTCATTGGATACCAGAAAATATTATAAGATAAAATCTGATGGTATTTCTTTCTCATTTATTCATTAGCTATTTTAAAAAGACTTTTAGGTCCTTAGGATGCAGCAGGGAATGTAAAGGACAAGGATTTTTCTTCTTACGGGTCCTTACATTCAGAGTCCTTTTTTCCCTCCAGATTTCTCAGTGACTTCCTGGTGCCCAGGGAGAAGTCCAAACCCCCTTGTAGGGTGAGCCCAGAACCCAGGGGCAAGCCCCCCTCTGATAATTTGGTTCTCATCTTATATCCTACAGTCCGACTGTTCCATACCAGCTGGTTTTCTATTTATATCCCTTGTCATGAGCCATCCTTTCACACTTTCTTTAGGTAACAGCTATGTGCGTTTTAAGATTCAAGAATGGTGTCCTCTATGAAGGGAAACGGGCACTGCTGCCTTGGTGTGCACACTGTACCCACTGCAATTCTGTTCAATCAATGTGACTACATGAAAAATAAGATCTGTGTATCAAAAGAAAAAAGTAAATAATAACTTTGAAAAATGTTCAACAAATATGGCAATTATAAAGTTACACATACTACATACTTTGATTTTTTTTTTTTTTTTTAAGTTTTGCTATAGGGGGCATACCTCATCAGAGAAACAGACAGAAAAAAAGAGAGGGAAAATGAGAAATCACACTCCAAGTGGATGACCATTTCTACATTCTCCTCCCATATTTTGGGCCCACACACACATGGACCTGGCATGTTTTTCAAGCCACAAGGACTCCAACTGCACTGTCAGCCATGTGGGATCCAGCTTCCTTAACTACCACACCATTGACTGGCCCGATAATACGCACTTTTACTAAATGATAGGAATATCAATAAAAGCTAAGATAAAATGGAAAAAGATTTTAAAGGGTAAAGGGAAGAGAATGTCTTTGTTCTCCAGCCTGTCTCTACAGACTGCCATTGTTTCTGTTCATGCCACTGGTTGGGCAAGCTTACTAGTGTGTAAAGTCACATGGTTTAATGATAGCACAGAGATGTGATATCACCAGAGAACTTTATATCACATTTAAGTTCTAAAGCTATATAACAACAGAATCCATTAAAAAATATAGGTATCAGGACTAGCAGATGGTGTAATGTCTGCATTGCTGGACTCTCATGTAGTCGACTGCGGTTCGCGTCCCGGACCCGGTGGCATAAACTCACGCAGGGGGCGTGTGCGTGCATGCCTAAGATCCCGAGAGGAGAATGGAGGAGAAGGGATTGCAGCATGGCCATCCCCCCTGGGGGCGTGATTTCTCGCTTTCTGTTTCTCTGTCTTTCTGGCGAATGCATGTACCCTATAGCAAAAACCTCTCCCCCCAAAAGAAACATAGGTATGTACAAAATAAATATCAGTGATTGCAGCAATGCAAATAATGAGGATGTATAATCAACAAAACAATCTTTTTTCTTTTTTCTTTTCTGTTTTTTATTTTTAGAGAGAGATTTTTTGCTATGGGGTGCATACACTCACCAGAGAGAGAGGGAGAGACAGAAAGCAAGAAATCACTCCCTAGGAGATATGACCACACTGCAATCCCTTCTCCTCCATTCTCCTTTTAGATTTTAGGCACACATGGCTGGCATGAGTTTGAAGCCGCTGGGTCTGGGACTTGAACCACAGTCAACTCTGTGAGAGTCCAGCAATGTAACCATTATGCCATCTGCTGGTCCCAAACAAAACAGTCTTAAGAAAGAAAAACATATTATCAGTTGGTAGATCAAACTTGTGATTTCAAAATTAAAATAAAGCTACAATAATAAAAACTCCATGGCTTGGCACAGGATAAACATGTAGATTAATGGAATAAAATCATAGTCTAGAAATAAAATCATACTTTGGGTTCAATTGATTTCCAACAAAGATGCCATCCAGGACAACTCAATGGGGAAAATAGTCTTTTCAACGAAAGGTACAGGGATAATATGCAAAAGAATAAAGTTGAATCCCTACTTCCTGCCATATTTAAAAATTAATTCAAAATGTATCAAAGGCCTAAGTCTTTTTTTGTTTTGTTTTTGCTGAGTTTTTTTGCTATCGGGACTGTGCACTCACCAGAAAGAGAAAGACAGAGAGACAGAAAGCGAGAAATCACTCTCCAGGGGGGATGGCCACGCCGCAATCTCTTCTCCTCCATTCTCTTCTCAGGATCTTGGACATGCACGTACACGTGCCTGGCATGAATTTAAGCCCCTGTGTCTGGGATTGGAATCTCGGTCAACTATATGGGAGTCCAGCAACATAGGTATTACGGCAACTGCTGGTCTCCGTCTATGTCTAAGACTAAATTTATAAAATTCTTTGAAAAAACGTAGGCTAAATCTGTGCTACATTGGATTAGATTATGATTTCCTTTTTATAAGAAAGATTTTTGCTATAGGGCATGCACGCTCGCTGGAGAGACAGAAAGCAAGAAATCACCCTGCAGGAGAAATGGCCAACTGCACTCCCTTCTCATCCATTCTCCTCTTGGGATTTTGGGCATGCATGCACATGTGCTCAGAGTGCGTTTTAAGCTGCCAAGTCCAGGACTCAAACCATGGTCAGCTATGTAGGAGTCCAGTCATGTAACCTTTGTGCTATCTGCTGTTCCCCCTAATTAAGCTATGATTTCTTTGACATGAAATTGAAAGCATGAACAACAAAAGAAAGAATAGCTAAACTGGACTTCAAACCCACTAAAATGGCTAGAATAAAAAAGTTAGAAAACAGATTATAGTCAGGAGACAAAGGAACTGAATGCTTATACAGTGCTGGTAAAAAATGTAAACAGAATCTTAACCTGTTTCCTGGCTTTAAGCTTTAAGCAAAGTTCCTTAGGATTTCTTTGATTTATTAAAGTTAAAAGTGCTTTTCTGGAAATTAAAAAATATATTAAAAATACCTAGTTAATGACCATAGTAAGCTATATAGCATCAGCTAGGTGTTACCTTATAGTATATTTATTCTACTCAGAGTTTCACACCTAAAGTCAGACATGTATTCACAGATATGTATATACCAGCTGAACTTGTCAATGAAAGTAGTTAGATCATTTAAGAAATTCTGTGAATCAATAAAATGTGGAGGGAAAAAGGGAATGGGAAAAAACCATAGACACCTGGGATAGTGTGGGAGGAGGGTGGGAAATGCCAAAGGGTGTGAAAATGCTTAGGGAATGAATGTAAATTAATTAATTTAAAAATGTTTCAGGGAAAAAAATGTAAATGGTATGCCTTTTGGGAAATAGTTTGGTAGTTCTTTAAAGTGTTAAACTTAGACTTACCACATGACCTGGTAATTCCACTCCTAGGTATGTATCTAAGAGAGTAGCATAAAGACTTGTACACCACTGTTAACAGCAACATTATTCATTACAGCCAGAGTGGAAAACCTATACTGTCTAGCAACTGACTAATGGATAAACAAAATGGGGCATACCCACACAGTAGAATTGCATTGCAATAAACTGTAGAGAGAAATGAAGCACTGATTCAGAGTATAATATGGCTGAACCTTAAAATCATCATGCCAAGTCAAAGAATCCCAGTAAAAAAAAAGGTTACATAAGGAGGAACTTCAACAAGTTCATGGAAAAATGGAATGAAAGTACAAGTTTATTTTGTACTCTGTGGTGTGACCCTATATAGAATGCCCAAAACAGGCAATCCATAGAGACAGAAAGCAGGTTGCCAGTGGCTAGTGATAGAGAATGAAGTTACCACTGATAGGTATAGGTTTATTTTTGAGGTTATGATAATGTTTCAGAACTAGATAATGATGATTACACAATTTTTGAATATATTAAAAGCCAGCAAATTTACATTGTAAAGAGATGAACCTTATCTGTTTGCAAGATAATTAAATAAGGAATGAAGAACAAATCAACTTCAAAACATTTCATGTTTACTAGTTAGCCATAGAACTACAAATCCAAACCAAAGTTATTTTGAATGGCCTTGGTAGATAATTTTAAAAATAAAATACCTCAGGCTGACAAGAGTGATAATTTCATATACTGCTGGAAGAGCTATAAATTGATCCATCTTCCTAGAAAAATAATTTGGTAATATATATCAAGAAGTATAAAGTACTAATTCTCTTCAACTCAGTCATTCCAATTCTAGGAAACTACATCCTATATTTAGAAGACCTTATAGAGCTAGGAACTTTATTATTCATTATAAAACTCCTTTTGCCTCTGAGTTACATAGAATGAGTCTTATCCTTAGTCTGAACTCCAGATTATAGTTTGCATCATTTCTAATTTCTTACTTCTACAACTTGATTGCATTTCCACTGGGAGATTAGAAATCCTATCTAGATTTTTATCTCACTCTCTATAAATTTCAATTTTTGTATGTCATTATTAATATAAATAAAATGATGAAAGTGTTAGATAATATATAAATAAATGCTAAATGCATGTGGGAAGTTTAGGTTAAACAAATTTTACTGAAAAGGTATGATATCTAAAAGTATTAGAGGACCAGCCTTGCAGGCATGGTCAGTATTGAACAGAGTTGCAGTGCTAGAAGTCATATGTTCACATGTGGTGTGGATCCCTGGGGAAGCCTGAATGCATGCCCAATGCACATATGTGTGGCTAAGATCCTGCACAGTGCATACACATGTGGCCAAGATCCTGCCAGGGTGGAAGGCAGAAGAAAGGGAATCACAGTGTTATGAAACCCAGTCGAGACTGCTTCTCTCTCTCTTATGTGTGAACACATGCTGTCATGAATAAAGTAAAATAAACATTTAAAAAATGGAGTTCAGCTCAATATCTCATTATATGGTGTCTTTCCTTTAGCCAAAACTTTTTTTTTAAATTTTTTTCTTCCAGAATACTTTATATTTCTTTGTTTCCAAGCTTGGCTCACTACCAGCCTGTTACAAATGACAAGATGGTGCCTACTTCTTCCTTTTAAAGTTGCAACTTGCATTTTTTTTATTTGCTATGTAAGACCTGGTGACTTGCTTTCTCACTTTACCTCTCTCTCTGGTGAGCATATGTGCCTTATAGCAAATTAAATAATAAGAAGAAAGTTAAATAAATAATTCTTCAAAAAATAGTAGCATTGTTACTGCCAATATTCTTATTCTTGTGTGTGCTAAGATAAGCTTCTCTATATACTCCCAAAATGTACCATGAATATTTTGAAGAAGCCACCCCCTTCGAATTCCCAATTGTATCTTTTTTGGCATAGTTTTACAAGCCTATAGATATTTATAAATGTTGTTGAAATAACACTAGTTGATTATCTGACCAGATAATAAAATTAAATGAGAAATAGTATCTTGACTGAAAAAATTAAATTAGTAACATTATTTAATGCAGATGAGGTCAAAACTAGAATGAAATGTAAAAGGGGCCAGTTGGTATTTGATGTACACTTTCTTTTCTTGTCTGTGGTAAAATGAGAAGCCTCTGTGGTAGTGTTCAGTATCACACTGAGTTTTTCATATCCCTTCAGGAGGTGTAACAATTTCTCAAGACATTATGCCACTCCAGTGTAAATATGTGGAAAACACAATATAGAGGAAAGACGGGGCAATTTTTTCTATCTGATGAACATTTGAGAGGGTTGACATTTGAGTCTTTGATCTTATTGAAAATGACATTTGAGAGGGTTTTCCTTTGACATTTGAGTCTTTGATCTTATTGAAAATGATCCATCTGTTTATCAATACATCACATTAAATTGATACAATTCTTAAATTTTAAAATAATTAACTCATAGATTAAATTATTTTTGATGTATTATGTCATCGGAAGTCATAACTCATTTTTAATAGGAAAGCAGAAAAATATGTGATGACTTTTCCAATGACCCAATAGATTGTCAAAGAATCAAAGATAAGAAAAGAATTTGGAACTAAACAATGATTATATAATACTAAGGTTGCAGGATATAGGTTAATACACAAAAAATGCTTTATTATATGCTAGTAACACATAATTGGAATTTGAAATTAAAATTATAACATCATTTATAACAGTGCTAAAATATGAAATGTTTAGGAATAAATAACATTATGTGCAGAGCTATATGAGAAAAAGTACAAAATTCTAATGAAATAAATTTTAAAAATCTAAATAAATTGAGAAAGTACATGATTACAGATAGCAAGACTCAGAGTTGTTAAGATGTAAATTAAAATGTGGTTCAGACACCTTACTAGAGAAGATATAAAGATGGCAATACCTATTAGAAAAGATGTTCAATATATTATTAAAACAACAATGATATACTCCCAACATACCTATTAGAATAGCTGAAATCCAAAATCCAACACCAAATGCTGGCAAGGGTTAGAAGCATTAGGAGCTCTTTCATTGCTGGTAAGAATGCAGACTGATACAGACCACTTTGGAAGATAGTTTGGAAGTTTTATATAAAGCTAAACGTAGTCTTATATGATCCAACAAATGTGTTTATGGGCTCTTACACAAATGAGTTCTGTCAACATAAAACACTGGCCATGCCAGTTTATAGAGGCTTTAATCATACTTGCAAAAAATGTGAAGCAACCGAAACACACCTTTCAATAAGTGAAGAGAGAAACTGTGGAATATCCATTCCATGAAATATTATTCAACAATTTTTAAAAATATCTATTGAGCTATAGAAAATCATAGAGGAAAATTTAACGAACATTGCTAAGTTAAGACTCTCGTCTAAAAAGGCCACATACTGCATGATTCCAACTTTGTGACATTCTAGAAAAGGCAAAACTACAGAGACAATAAATAGGTCTGTGGGTGTCAAGAGTCCAGGGAGGGGAAGGGAAGGATAAATTGGTGGAACATAGGGGATTTTTAGGGCAGTAAAACTATTACATATGATGCTATAAGGATGGATACACAATGTTATACATTTGTCAAAAGCCACACAACCTGAACAACACAGAGTACACACTGTCAACTGTAGACTTTAATGAATCATCATGCATTAATACCAGCTCATCAGTTGGTATTAATGGTTGATAACAAATGTATCACACTAATGCAAAATGATAATAATAGGGGAAATTGTGCACAAAGAGAGAGGGCACATGGAAAAATCTCAATTTATGTTCAAATTTTCTATAAAGATAAATTTCCTCTAAAATATGAAATCTATTATTAATCTAAAAATATCATTGCCCATAGCAGATAAAAATTGACTCATAGCAAATTATGTATTAAACATATGTATAAAAGTTTACATACACAAATATTTGCATGTGTACACACTCAAACAAAATAACTATATATCTATTTTTACCATATCTTTAAAGACATTTAAAGATTAGCTGGGTTCACAGGCATGAGACATCACAAGCTCTTTCAGACAGGGTCTTCTTGTGGCACCCAGTCCAGCCTCAAGCTTGCAATCCTCCTGCCTCAGCCTCCCCTAGTGGCTGGGATTACAGGTATATGCCACCACATCCAGCCTTTAGGTTGGACCAGGGGTTGAATCAGGGCTCCCAAGTGGTCCAACCTGCAGAATATTTTATCAGGGTAGCCATCATGACTGGGCTTCATCATAATTTTAAAATATAATACTCTATTACTTTCCCTCCTGTAAAGTATGCTTCTACAGGGACTGACACAGTAAATGAAAGGTGAGTGTGTAGGCAGTGATGCTGAATTATGCTTGTGAGAAATTTTATGTTGAAGTGAAATGATAGCAGTCTTAGAGTCTAGGAAAGAATTATTTCTTTTCTTTTTCTTTAAATAATTATTTAATTAGATTAATTAATTAATTAGAAGTTGACCACAGAGGGAGAGAGAGAGAGAGAGAGAGAGAGAGAGAGAGAGAGAGAGAGAGAACGAAAGTGAGAAAGCAAAGCAAACCACCAGGTCTGAGACTCGAACCATAGTCGGCCATGTGGGAGTCCAGCACCCTCAATCACAAAGCCACCTGAAGCCTCCAAAGAAAGAACTACTCCTAAAGGACAACACTGTACCAATTATAAAATATATAGTTAGTAATTTTTCTTTTCTTAAATTTTTTAAAGTAATGTATTTTCTTGGCTCTCAGATCCTCCCTTATCTTGCTAATAATCTCCCTTTCTCTCTCCCGTGTAGGAGAGGCAAAAGTGCAGGCCTTCAGAAGAATACTCCGCCATTAGAGCTGAGAACTATTGATTTCACACGGTGTGCACTGCACAGTTTTCATTTTTTACTTTAAAAAATAATAATTATTTTGTATTTTCTTTTTTCCTCTTTTCTCTCTCTCTGTTTTTGCATTTTCTCTATTTTCTTATGCTTTTTCTTTTACCTTCATCATTTTTTTTAACCTTCATCTCTTTGCTGCTCAGTCTCCATACAATGAATGTCTAGACACATCTAACTGAACAATAGCCAAACATCCAAATATTGTTATAGTCAGCAAATTCCTCAATTCCCACTGACTCTGCCGCCCAAAGGGAGAAAAACAGAATGGCAAAGAGACTGCAGGTCACCTCCTCCTGCAGCTCTCTGAACGCTCAGACTGAACTAGAAATTAGGAAGAAATGTATAACCCATCATATGGCCAGAAATCACCACAGGGGCACAAGAAATATGGGAAACCAAGAAAATACCTTTCATCCAAGGGAAAAGGATAACTCCTCTTCATCCAGACAGTACAACAGAACTTGCAGAAATGTCTGATATAGAATTTAGAACATTTGTAGAGACAAAGCTAACAGAGATGTAAGAGAAGAGAGACAATGAACTCAAGAAGAGGCAGAAGAAAAGAGCCAATAAATTCTGGGAGGTGAGGAAGTTCTTGTATAATCTGAAAGAGGAAATACACACCATAAAAAATCAAATGGAACTGTTCAGAGATAAAGGCTATAATACAGGAAGCAAAAACCTCCCTTGCATGTATTAAAAGCAGACCAGATCATACAGAAGATCATACAGAATCTCAGATGTAGAAACAGAATCACTGGACTAGAACAATCCACCATGAAGACTGACAAAATAGCTCCCCCCCAAATGAGAATAAATATGACAAATACTAGATACCATTAAACATCCCAATATCTGGATAATTGGTATCCCAGAAGGTGAAGAGACTAATAAGGTTATTGATAATCTATTCCATGAAATCCTGGAAGAAAACGTTCCAAACCTAGAGAGGCATTCAAAGATCTAGACCCAAGAAATACAAAGAACCACAAATAAAATCAACCCAAGAAGATCTTCTCCAAAACACATTATAGCCAGATTGACCAAAACCACAGCCAAAGACAAGATACTAAGATTGGCAAGAGAGACATGTCAAGATACCTACAAAGGATATCCCATCAAGCTAACAGCAGATCTCTCATTGGAAACAATATGAGAAGGAAAGAATGGGAAAACATATTCAAAGTGTTAAGTGAAAAACAATTTTAATCAAGAATACTATACCCGGCAAGATTATCCTTCATATGGGAAAAGAGGACAAGAACATTCTCAGATAAACAAAACCTGAAAGAATTTACCAACACCTTACCAGCTCTCTAAGAAGTTCTGAAGGTAGTGCTATATCAGGAAAACTAAAGTCAGACACACACAGAAATAAGAGTTCAAAAACAACTAAGAAAATGGCCAACTTAATGGTAGGGACAAGTGCAGAGTTGAATGTTATTTTTCAAAATTTAAATGGAAAGATTGGATCATACATAACAGAAGAAAGATTAAGTAAATGATTGACGGGCCCATGTACCTACTATTTGAACAGAATCTAACCTGTTTCCTCTTTAAGTCTTAAGTAAAGTTCTCTTAACATTTTTTTATTTTGATTTATTAAAGCTAAAACTTCTTTTCTTGAAATTAAAAAACATACTAAAAGTACCTATTTAATGACCACTTTATGCTATATAGTCTCAGGTAGGTACTACTTTCTAATATATGCTTTCTACTCACAGAGTTTTATGCGTAAAGTCAAACATGTGTTCAGCTGAACTTGCTACTGAAAGTAGTTAGATTAATTAAGATATTTTGTGAATCAATAAAATGTGTGTGAGGGGGAAGGAATGGAAAGCAACTGTAGATACCAAAGGCAGTGTGGGAGGAGGGTGGGAAATGGCACAGGGTGAGAAGTGGGGAATATATATATATATATATCAAGAAATGGAAAATTATTTGTTGATGATAATATGTATGATTAAGTCACTATACAGTGGATGGGAAATCACATCTTGTATGCTGTGATGATGTTCAGTGAATAGATGTAAAATAAACAAACAAATAAATAGAAAGAAAGAAAAAGAACTAAAAAAAATGTGAAGTTAGTAACTGATTACACTTTATTCTGTAGTTACGTCACTTTCTTGTCAAGAGAAAACTTAATTATAAAACTGTGTACCAAAAATATATTTCAGATTTTCCCAATGAGTGAAAATGTGAGGAAAACAAACAAGCACATACCAATGCATTGAAGCTGACCATGAGAATATTTCCAAAGACTTTGTCACTTTTACCGTCAATATCACAATCTGATGATGCTCCTGGCAACAGAACAAGGATCAGGGGAGGAATTCCAAAAATATACCTGAAAGAAACTAAATTTAACACTGAATAAGAATGAGCTTATATTGCATTTGATTGTGACTTTTTAATGGAATGACCACTTTTTTTAAAAGAATTATTTATTTTATTTATTATTATTATTCTTTATTTGCTATAGGGCTTGTGCACTCATGAGAGAGAGAAAGTGACAAAGCAAGCTGCCAGGTCCAAGGCTCAAACTATGGTTGACCATCTGGGAGTTCAGTGCCTTAATCACCATGCCACCTGCTGGCCCTCACTCCCTGTTATTTTTTTTAAAAGATTTTTGTTATAGGGTGCATATGCTTGCCAGAGACAGAGAGGGACAGCGAGACAGAAAACGAGAAATCACCCTCCAAGGGTTCTGACCACACTGCAATCCCTTCTCCTCCATTCTCCTCTTGAGATTTTGGGCATGTATGCACATGTGTCTGGCATGTGTTTTAAGGCACCGGGTCCGTGACTCGAACCAAGGTTGACTATGTGGGAATCTAGTGACATAATGGCCCTGACCATCTATTTTTAACAATTTTAAAATGCATCCCATTTTTAATGACAATGTGGGGAGAACTATAAAAATATAATTACATAACAATCAATGGATGACAGTATTTTGTAGTTTAGGATTTTTTCTGTTTTTTATTTAGGAAACTACCCAATGATCTGATGAAATCAGCATTTTTGTTTCTTAAAAACACAATAGAGTATAATAGCTTATTCAACTTGGGTTTACATCGAACATCTCCAAAAGAAAAAGAATCTTGGGGCCAGCAGGTGGCACGGTGGTTAAAGCACAGGATTGCTTTAACCTTGACTGACCATTATTCAAGTACTGAACTTGGCAACTTGCTTTCTCACTCTCCCTCTCTCTCTTTCTCTGTCTTTCTCTGGTCAAATTGACGAATAATAATCTAATAAAATAAAAAAAAATCTTAAAAAAATGAAGAAAAGGAATCTAGAAGTAGAGAGGTACACTGTTTAAAGTTCCATATTGAAATTTTATGGTGTATGCTATGTGATTATATATTATATATTATATTTATGTATATTTGATAGTGGGCATGTGTCCAATTGCTTTCTGAAGGTAGCACAGGGCAGAAGCTTATCTCCAAGGTACTTCAGTGTGATTGTATTCTTTCTTTTTTCTAATGGGTCTTAAAAGGTTACCCTTCCCAAAACTCTTACAAAGTTTATATTTGCAATTTAGTACTCTTTTCTATCCTTTATCTTTTGTTTCTATGTACCCAGAGATCCATTTTCTTTCCAAACACAACTCTTTCCAGCTTTTGGCCATATTAGAAATACCAAACAAATAAACTCACAGCCTGATTTATATTTGTTTTTGATAAGCCTTTTCCAATTAGGGGCAATTGTCTTATCAAAATGAATGAAACTTTGAATGATAGCATTTGGATGGAAGCCATTCATTGCCAAGAATATTAAAATCTACTTATACAGAAGCCTATTTTTCTTAGGTGTGCCACAGTATCTTGTTTACATTGTTCTATAAACTCTTGAGTTTCATTGCCAATATATTTCCTGTGAATTTCCTAAATAAACTTTTACTGTATTTGATAAATGTAAGACATTACATGTGTGTGCCTTCTCTGATTAAGGATACAACCAATACTCCTTTAAACCAAAGGAATTGATATTGTGATAACAACCCAAACACTATTAAGACTATCATACAGTTCCCAGTAACATTATCACACATTACATCATCTGGCTTATGAAAAAAATCAGTAGCATTCTGGAAAAAACAAAGTACAGGGACCAGCAGTTAGTGTAATGGCTATGTCGCTGGACTCCCATGTAGTACACTGCGGTTCGTATCAGGGACCCGGTGACTTAAAACTTCCGCCATTGTGTGTGTCTGCCCAAGATACCGAGAGGAGAATGGAGGAGAAGGGATTGCGGCGTGGCCAACCCCCCTGGGAGGTGATTTCTCGCTTTCTGTCTCTCTGTCTTTCTCTTTCTGTCTGGCAAGCGCACGCACCCTATAGCAGAAAAAAAAAAAAAAAAAAGAAAAAGAAAAAACAAAGT
>NW_006203909.1:183749-190183 GCF_000334495.1 Tupaia belangeri chinensis
TCTAGATCTCTCCAGTTCAAAAAAAAAAAAAAGATAATAATAAATAAAATGAAATAAACAGTTCTTTTAAAAAAACACGAAGTGCAGTGACCTATGTTTTTACAAATAAAGTAGATTGGGTAGTAGTTGTGTGAAGTAACATAAATCCTACTTTTAGTCTTTATATGTTGCTGACATTGACATAGTAAGAGAAACAAAAATCTGGTAATGAGACACAAAATCTATTCATAACTGTTCCATGAAGTGCTACTATATTCTATATACATGACAAGCAAACATTTCTTTAGGTGATTAGTAATTATCATGGCATTAGTTACCTCTAATTGTATGGGTTATGTACCATGAACTATCAGGTGATTACATATATGTGTGTATACATACATACACACACACATAAATACACACACACACACACAATATGTATTTATATTAGCTCATCTCATCTGGAAAGTCATTTTTCTCTGCAAAAATGTGTTATGACTTTCCCAACAACCCAACATATATGTGTTTATATATATTTAAAAGAGAGATTATATATGTGTATATATACATCTTTATATATGCTATATGTGTATATATAATATACATATATGCATTTATATATTTTATATATTATATATGTATTGTATATATGTATTTATACTTACACATATATATTTAAAAGACAGAGAGATTATACACAGTATATAAATATCAGGTGAGTCCTTAAAGTTAATCTTTTTTGTAACACACAGATAGTAAGTACCAGGCTCAACAAAAAAACAAGGATCAGGAGAGGGATTGCAAAAATTCTGCATGCTAGCTTGAGTTTACTGCTTCACCAGTATTTGATCAGGAATGGTCATAAACCCTTGATACCATGTAATGACATTGGTTTTCAATGGAAACCATTTCTGTGTAATTGTTTTTTGGCTCTGTCTCTTTTCTACTATTATTCCTTTTTTTTTTGTTTTTAGTTTTATTTATTTATTTCTTCCATTAGCAAGAGATAGAGAAAAGGGAGATATATATAGAGAGATGCACCTTCAACAGGGTCCTGATGCCAAAATCCACTCCCAGCCTCAGCCAGCCCCTGGTCATGGGCATACAGGCTTGGTGTGCACACGGAGGTCTCTGGACACATATCTGGAACTTTTCCAGATTCTCAAGCAATGACCAGTGGCTAAGTTTTCACTAGGTTCTGACCTTGTAGTTGGATTCATATAGATTGTATAGAAACAAACATTTTCTTTTCTCTCTCATCTTACCCCTCCTTTGAGAAGAGCAAATAAAGGAAAAATTATACAGCATACAACTTGAAATGAATTTTAAGGAGTATATAATTAAAAACTAAAGGAAAAGGGAGATTTTTTTTTCTTTTTTTGGGGGGGGGAGGGAGACGTTTTTGCTATAGGGCACGTGCCCTTGCCAGAAAGAAAGAGAGAGACAGAGATAGAAAGAGAGAAATCAACCTCCAGGGAGGATGGCCATGCCGCAATCCCTTCTCCTCCATTCTCCTCTTGGGATTTTGGGCACGCACGCACGCATGCACACACACCTGCCCACGCACGCATGCACACACACCTGCCCGGCGTGAGTTTAAGACACCAGGTCTGGGACTCGAACCACGCTCCACTACGTGGGAATCCAGCAACATAGCCATTACACTAACTGCTTGTCCAGAAAAGGGAGATATTTTTACCATTACATATAAACGTTATTTCAAAGGTCTATTAAGTTTTATAAGTAAGGTTGTATTTTCTACAACACTAGCTATTTTTTTTTGCCCCAATTTTTAGTAGAATTTCTCTCAAAATTCAAATCAAACTATTCATTGGATGGCATTTTGTCAATAATTTCCAAATCTGGTTTGGTACAAAAGTTGGCCTTTTGGTGTGCATTGCAACTTGTTCTCAATCTGAAAATATAATTTGTCTTGCCTACAGGGTGTGTTTGGCTGTCATTGTTGCTGTTGAGTAAGTAAGTTCAGGTAGACTAGGGTAATACAAAGCATAGAGGGTTTGGAACATGGAGGCTTAGGGTTTTTGTGTGACTGAGTCAGTGACAGAGCATCTTTTAACCTTCATTTACCTGATTTTTATAGTAAAAACTTAAGACTAATTGATCTCTTATTATCTCTTTTGGCTCTCAAGCTCCTTAGTTCTAAGAATTTACCTGGCTATCCAAATACAGAAACTCCAGATCTGAAATTATTCAGGTGACACTGGTCCAAATACACCCAGTTCTGAGTCTACACCTCATAGATTCCTAGCTCTCTCTCATTAATAATGTGCAGTTTGTTCTGTACTTGACATCCTTTCTCTGACACCACACAGAGAGTACTATATTAAGATCCTCTGGTTTGAGGATGGTTTTGACATCATTGTAACAATGAGTAAGGAACTTTTATTTTGTTTGCATTTGTTTCAAACTACATATGAACCCCTCCCTCACTCTCTCCTAAACTTTTCATTAGACTAGAGAGAAAGCAAACCATAAGGAATAATGCAAAGGAATTTTCAGCTTGTGGAATTGTCTTTAGATCTCCTGAAGGGATTGAAACTGGAGAATTTTCTTTCAACAGGGAATTTGGTTAACCCATAGTGATGACTGTCTAAAAATTCTTGTTGGTTTTTAATTTAAGCCAAATAATACATTCAGACCTCAGCTGCTTAAGTTATGGGGTCAAAGTGAAGATAAATAAGTAGGTTTCTACAATTCATTAAATCCTGGCTTTTATCAGGCTTTAAGACCTGTAAGTGTTTATTAAATGTCCATAACATAGGCCTAATTTCTCTGGGGATTTAATTCCATAACCACTTGATGAAGAAATGTCATTAACATTTCATAGATAGAGAAGTTATACACTATTACAAGTTACTCACTTTTTATAGGTAGAAAATCTGTAAGAAAAAAATTTATATATATAATGTTCATATCCTGGTTTGCCAGGTTAAAGAGTCTAGAATTCAGCTTTTAGCCACTAAGCTACACTGCCACCTACAAAAGTAACTGTGTGTGTGTGTAGTTAGCAAGCATGCACAAAAACCATCTTCCTCTGTGTGAACCTCACTAAGATATGTCCTGGTCAAGCTCTGAAATTGCACCATATGTTTATATTTAAGGGAGAAAAAGACACTAAATATTTACTCTTTTTTACTGTAGCTTATATATCAGGAATGAAACTGGAAAAAAATCTCACATACAACTGTGACTATGACATGTAATTTTGTCCTTTGAAACATCCTTTTCTATTTTTGTTAAGATATTTAAACATTAATGCGATGTCATTTGTAACTCTCCTATATACCTGTTCAGGCTTTCTGATCTCTCTGTTTTCTATTTTTCTTACTGTTTCATTTGATCCTTAAATTTGATGAAACTGTCCGAACTATTGTAGATAGCACAGTTGAGGACCATGTAGGAGGCCCTCAACTACTTTAACTCCCAGAAGAAATAGCAAAGAAAAAAAAAATAAGAGTATGCACATTCTCGAGAAAGCAACTTCTTTGAAATCTTTGGAATGATATGCAGAAGGATATTTATTATAATCAATAATAGAAGTTTAAAACGTTAATATTTTGTTGGCTCATAACAATACATGGTGAATGATTGCATACGGATAAACTTTAGGAGATAAAGCCTCCTTGTTAAAAAATGCACACTCGAGCTTCCTTTTCTCCTTTTGCCACTTTACTTTGGATCACAGGCCATGCAAGGATTGGAACCAGGAACAATTCAGACAGAAACAATTGTAGGCTACTATGAGAATTGCAAAGCAAGCACAGACGTTCTCGTTTTCTGATTCTGTCTTGAACTCCTGACTGATGTCTCTTCCAAACTCCCCCGAGTATGGCTATTCTACCCTCGCACCCACCTTCATTACTGATTATGTGAATTCTTTATTCTTTAACACCTGTGAGAGGGAAAGGACTCTTGCCCTGAGTAGCCAGGAGAGTGCACAGACCATCAAAGAGAAGAGCAAGAGACTCCCTATTCCCCCAACGGTCCTCTTCTGCTAGAGGAAGTACTTACTGTAAAACATTCCAATTTCCTAAACAGATCCTCTTCCCCAACGTCCCTTTTCCCCTTTTCCCTTCCAGTAAAAATGTTGGCTCCTTACACTGGCGGCATGGCTGTCTGGAATTCAGCCCACCTCCGTTCTGCCCTGGTCCACTTTATATCCTATTCCAAGCAGACAGAATAAAGCAGATCTCAGCAGAGACCTGGAATTCGGAGTCCTGTCTATTTCATTCAGCCTCCAAGAAGGAAGAGCGCTCATGCAGGAAAAACAAGTTGTCCTTTCCCAGTACCAGCCCCAGGACTGGGTTTCCAGCAAACAGACCAAGGTACAACCCCAGACGGAAACTCCCAGCCTTACTGGGGAAAAACGGGGTTTTCCAGAGACCTACTCCTTTAGGGTTTAAAAGCGCGTCCCCTGGGAGCTTCGCTTTCACTTCTCTGGGGAGTTCCGAGCTGCGAGAGCCCAGTTACTCGCCAACCTGAGCCGCTTGTGAGTAACGTGACGAAGCCGGGAGCATGGAAGGACGGGTTAGGCTCCGGGTTGGCAGAGGGCAGCGCTAGCTAGGGGCAGAATGGCAGACAGGCAGATAGCCTTTGGCTTTGAGACGCGGCCGCAAGCTGCACGGCTAAAGGGCGCGGAAGCCGCGGCTCTGCGTCTCGGGACAGAAAGTACTCAGGGACTGCTTGCAGCCTGTCAGGCGAAGCAACCCCAAGTGCAGGTGGTTATGGGCGCGGCTAGCGCTGCTGGTGGGAGAGCCGGGGCTGTAGGCAGGTCCAAAGTGCAAGGCCGGGCTATTCCCGGACGTGCTTTAGCGCAGGGGTGGACAGCGCGTCCCAGTGTCCCCCGGCGCTTCGGGCGCGCGAACCTGTGCGCCCGGGAGAGGAGCGCTTACCATGGAACATGGTCTGCGGGAGGCGGGCGTAGTCATGATGACAGCAACTGCAGCAGGAGCGAGCTCTCACGGCCCATAGTCACTCCCAGGACCCTGTTCTTACGAGGAGTTGCCTGGAGTCGGTTCCGGGCAGGGCGGACTCCGCAGCTGGTTCCTCTCACCCGCGCCGCGCCTGCTGTTTCATCCATCCCAAGGGGGGCGGCACACACCACCGCCCGGCTCAGCGCTTTGCCTTTTCCATAACTTCCGTAGGATCAGCCGGCGGTGTACTTTCAGTTTCTACTTTGCGCTTGGTTGGTAGGTTCAATCTCTCAATTCATCACTGGGGTGCCTTTATCATTCACCCACTTCTGGGCACCTAGCCCTTCCTTAGCCCTTGTCTTGCACCTGGGCCAGGATTAGACGAGGGCGCGAATGTCCAAAGCACAAGAGAACAACCAGCTAACTTCTGAATCAGAGCACTTGGGGCTAAAATACTTTCCAGATGATTTCCAAACGCCGGGGCAACGCTGGGCGACTGGGAGCTGAAAACACCCGTTGCTAATATGTCCACGGCAGCCACAAACGTGCAGGACGCAAGATGATGCCACTGAGAAAGCGTCTCAGCTCCTGCTGCTGATGTGGTGGACCTTGCCAAATCATCTTGTGAAAGAAAAAGGAAGTGAAGAATGATTAAGATTAGGGTCACGCCCTCTGTCCCTCCGGCCTCTCTAATCAGTCTTTTTGCCCTCTGCCTTCTGTGTATACACCCGATCAGATCAGGTGCGACCTCAAGGAAGTACAGTACTGCGTGTCCACCTAAACCGGTAGGTGATGCCTGTAGAAAATCAGCCCCCCAATGTGAATGGTAGAAATGGAAGCTGAATATGACAGTTAATAATGATGACTCCCATGTGTGTATTTATCTGCATGGGTAATAAATCAAACTTTCCTTTTTGATGGTGTGTCACTGAAGTGTTACATTTGCTTATGCCTAAGTTATCTCGGTATTTCCTTTCGTTTGGTTTCCAATATTCTGCAGAAGCCTCGCTTAAATGAAGGTGGATAATGTAAACCAGTAACAATGGCAATACAAATCATGTCTATGATTTATCGCACATTTGCTCCACAGCAGCATTATAGTAAGCATCGTATATCCATATAATATGAAATATATCTTAAGTAAAACTTTCTATAAGACAGAACATTTTCTTATCTGCACTGTACAGATTTGAGAACTGAGACTTCCTTAACTAACTTGCCGACGTTTACTAAGCTAACCGAGTTGAGACATATACCTGGTATATTTTGACTCTAGAGTCTGTGCTTGGGACTCTTGTGTCAGAAGTCCTTGTGAATAATGCAGGAATGTTGAAACTGATGCCAGGAAGGCGGTGGCATCATGCGGGTGTGCCTTTGCCCCAGTGTGGCGACCTCAGGAAAGGTTTCTGGAATTTGGGACTTCTAAATGGACACCTACACTTGATAAACTTGGGACGGGTGCAAAACCACATTCTGTTATAGTGAGAAGGAAGAAAAGAAGATAAAAGGAGGGAAAGA